>NW_003546259.1:23598-38870 GCF_000090795.2 Amphimedon queenslandica | reverse complement strand
TAACTGAGATGGTATAACAAATGTTGAATCAGCACTCTTTGGTGTTCTGTACACATGTATATATACATTATGAGTACTATATGGTTGCACTAACTCACCCCATACATGCATTGACTGCGGTGTTTATAGAACTATCATTTCCACTAGATTGTTTATAAGTATAAGAAATACTATTTTTTGCTAACCTCATAAGTCCCTGCTTAGCCAGGTTCAGTATTTCTTTAAAAACCTGCCAATCAAACTCAAAACTTAGCCTTGTTTTAAGAGCTTTCATTTCTTCATAGTCACACTTCTTTATACTTATTTTGACTAGCAGGCTGTCTGGATTACTTCTTGGTCGACCAGAACCTCGTCTAAATCCTCCATGTCTCTTTCTTGTAGGAGTAGAAACATTTGAGAAGGAAACTCTGTTAGTAGCCATTTTGAAATTAGCTCACACGTGGGCGGAAGTTAATTAAATGTGTGGGCGAAACGTACACGTAATGATTGTCATAATGTGATGTCATCTTGATTATTTGGTCTAAAAATCAAGATGACGCGCTTCCGTGTCCGTGCTCCTTTAAAAGAAATTCCTGCATAACTTTTTATACTTTATACACCATTTTTGATCTTGTGTCATTTCTGGATACCTCTGTACATTATAAAACTGGCAGGAAAAATTAATTGCAAGGTGGGGTTAAGTTATGACATCATATTAGTCAAACCATTAATAAAAATGGCCACCAGTATGTATTTCCTGACTATTGTTTATTTAGTTGTTTCATCTGGTGAATGCAGGCTCTACGAAGCTCTAAAGCTTGCAATCGTGGCATAATGAAGGCAAACACTCAATCAAGTTTGTATGCAGTAAATGCTTTTGTGATACACTGATGTTTGAAAGTCAACAAAACTTTATAAGGAATTGCAGCCCATTTTGCAAAACTTGAAAAACTTTTGCCAAATGATGCAACATACGTCAATAGAAGATAATATTATAAACACATTGATATTACTAAAAATTAAAGTACTCTCATCATGTTCAAGATTTCTTTACTCAGTTTTCATCCATTTTTCAAAGTTTAGTAAAGTTTATTGCATCTCACTATTGAGAAAAAAATTGAAAAAATTATATATTGTAGAAAAAGTATAAAGAAAACATATTGTGTTCCGAAATTTAAATTGTGCGTTCAGCCCATTGTACCTTAAAGTCTTTGCTTGGGATACAAAGGTATATCATGGACAAGCAAACAACAGGCTGTGAAAATGCATGTACTTTTGATATATGCAATGATTTCTCCTTTGCCTTTGTCAGAGTAAGTCTTTTGATAGTGGTTTTAAAAAACAATTGTAGTGGAATTGGAACACAATACATGAGAGCTGAAATAATGTCTGAAAATATAGAAGATTGTTTATGGGAAGAAGGGAGTTTGGGTGACAGTACATCTCAACAATTACAAGACACACTAATATCTTCATTGGGATGAAACGTAGCTCTATGAAGTGGAATGGAGCAAAGAGATCTTCCTGACATGTTAATGGTAATGCAAGAACCAATTTACTTTATACTACTTGTGATGCCATGAAAACTGAATGCAACCTTTATGGAAATGTTCTGTTCTGTACATCTAATTTTACCTTCACCAATCATAACAGCTACAGCTAAAAGAACATTATCTGCTCTAAAGCACCTTGATACTCATGATCCATAGAGAAGCAATTAAAGAACTGCCTACTGCTACATGTTCATAAGGATCTAACACACTAATTAGACTTGTTTTCATTAACACAGCAATTTGGTTTGTTGCATCATGGCATAAAAGTGTATTTTGGCAAATTTATAAACTAATACTTTGTGTCATTTGTTATAAAAAATTGGAGCCCCCAACTTTTTGAGTGGTATCTCTGCCCCTGCTTAAGAAGTTAAAAGTTATCAAAAAAGAGTATAGTGCCTGACAGCAGAAAAACTAGAATCTGTACCAGTTAGTGGCAATTCTACCAGAGAAGGCTTACAATATATAAGATGAAAAAGAGACTCTATATATAATACACAAATTGACTGAAGAATACCTACATGTGTATGTATATGTGGTACTGGTGTACCTCATGGCATTTCTTTCCATATTTCTGGTCACCTATGGGCTAGTCAATCACTAATTTTTGTTAACAGTATAATTACTTAAGAAAAATGTTATGTGCTATAATCCTTTTTGCAATAAATACAATTGTCTAGGTGCAATATGTGCAGAAGAAATTTACTATTATCCAATACTAATTTCAATTACTATGTACATGTAGTCTGACAAAAAGAAATCATGCAAAAACATCAGACAACAAATGAAATGACAGCCTTTTTATAGGGAATGTGAAGTGCATATATATACTTACAACTTGGGGGAATCATCAACATGGAATTTAAAGCCACTGAAAAAACAGTCTCGTTTCTTCTTGAGCTTTCACAGATTATACTCCATTTGGATATGTCAATTGAAGCATCTGTCATGAGTGCCGCCATTTTCTACACTTTTTGACATCTTTTAGCTTTTTCAGTGCAGAACGACATGTTGCAAATACAGTGTTGGCAGATTTAAGTTAGTTAGTAGCACTATCAAGTTCTCCATCTACTTCTTTCATCTCAAACTACATGTATGTACAAAAAAATGATACGTAAACACTCAATAAAAGGAGAGGCTGTTACTTTATTAGTATTCACAGCAAACATGCATAAATTTAGCATGCTTTGGGTTCGCAAAATTAAAATCCATTACAATTGGTCACTTTGCCAACTTTTTTATCCAGCAGGAACAATTTGTGAATTAACGAAACATGAGTGATATACAATGTTACGTAGTTTAGCTAATACACACCAGGGCTGAAAACTTGACACATGACATATTACTCTATGAATACTATTTCTTTAAAAAAAGGACGTTTTAATAAGTAAGCAAAAAAAGGAAGGAAATATATTATATGTATGTGTTTATAGTATTATCAGAAGATGTAGCTTCACATTCTTCAGTGAGCTCAAGAGCTAAATTTGGTTGTAAGGGCATGATTTGTTTTGTACAGTACATAAGTACTATTAACACCAATTTACATAGTTATTTCAGACAGTTGTGCACCTAAAAGAAAGTTATCATTGGCAGCAAAGAAAGATAGGAAAAGAAGAATGCAAGATTATAACAAGTTGAAGGGAGAAGGCAAGCTATAATGCTATTTATTTACATAATGAGCCATATTATTGTTGTTTTAGATGAAGTTGACTTGACGGAGAATGAAAATGAGAGAACTAGTAGTAATAGCAATAATCCTGCAGTTTGGATCAAGGAATTATGCCTTACAATGTCAGATATAAGAAGTCTAGAGAGTGCTAATGGCTGGCTTTCTGATAATATCATAAATGCTGGACAAAAGTTACTGAAGAAGAAATTTCCAGGGATTGCAGGCTTGTAATCTGTTGTTTTTGGGAAAACTTTGGCCTTTCATGTATGTCCAAATGAGTTTGTGCAAGTTCTGCATGAAAGAGACAATCATTGGATTACTGTATCATCAAAAGGTATGCATACATACTTTTTTTATTGACTTAATACACTTTTTTTACAGAAGCAGCCCATGTCACAGTTTATGATAGTCGGCCTTGTGGGAATGATGATCTTACTTAACGTACAAAGGAGCAAATTGCTTCTATTTGTTTCTGCAAAGAAACTACAATATCTATTTGTGCAAAAGATGTACAGAGGCAAAAGGGAACAAATGATAGTGGTCTTTTTGCTTAGGCATTTGCCACATCAGAATGCATGGGAGAAGATCCAAGCTTAATCTGTTATCAACAAAACAGACTTCGTCAGCATTTGTTAAGATGTTTTGAAGAGCAATCAATATCTTCCTTTCCTGCTTCTTCACAGATACAACGACCAAGACAACAAAGGCTATCTACTATTTCAATTTTTTGCTTGTGCTGAATGCCAGAAGATGGCCGAATGGTGGAATATGTAGGCTGTAAAGAATGGTTTCATGATGCTTGTGTGGCTATACCCCGTAGTGTGGAGTGATAAGTATCAGTGGAAATGTCAGAAATGTTATGCAAGGAAGTGATATAAACTCAGTGCTCATGTATATACTGAAAGATTGATAGTAATGAATAATATATATTGTAAAAAAACTTTGTTTAAAAAAATTAGTCTAGAAAAAGTTTTATACATGCATTATACATGTATGCTCTTATGAGGACAAAAATTTGCATGTAAAAACTATCAACTGGTCCTATAGGACAAAAATTATTCGCTTAGGACAAAATTTGGCATGAAATTTTTGTCCCAGGACAAAATATTGCAGCCAAACTTTATCCAGTTGGACAAAATTTGGGTAGGACACTTTTTGTCATGACATACCCTCAAAATTGTTCCTATGCCACTCCCAAATACCACACCCATCGAAATGCTTAGTGTTGAAGAACTGAAGTAGATAAATTTATACATAAACCTGTTCTATTATTAATTTTGTACATTTAACTAAGCCCGCAATGAAACTTTGTCCACTTTTTAATACTCTTACTCAACCCAGTCAGGTGTAGTGTAAATACAAAGTTGCCCCTGAAATTTGAAAGACCCTTTGTACTCCCTAGTTGCATAATTTGTCAGTAGATCTAGAGAAATCACTAGACACTGAGTGTAAAAGAGAGCTTGGACACAGTTTTGCATTGTTCTTTAAATTTTAATAGTGCTACACTTGACACATAGAATCATACACATGTAAATCATCATAATTATTATTCAAAGTCTTTTAATAGTATTACTGCAATTAGTAACTGTCACTCAAGAAAGGTCCCAATGATTTATGAATCATTGACAATGATGCAACTCCTGATCCTTCTACAGAAAAATAGATGCCAGCTGAATGGGTATCAACTCCATGTTCCAATATCTGCCTTTGCAGAACAAATAAGTGGGACAAAACACCTATAGCACTGTGATTTTCCTGTGACAATTTATGAATGAGACGTGGTATCTCTGTCCCTTTTCCTAGTTCAACCACTGAGTCACGGGAATGGCTTAAAACTAGTTGCTTTAGCCAATTTTGAAAATTGAGAAACGATGCTTCATCATCCAGTCCAGCTTGTAAACCAAGTATTCCAGGTGGTCCAGTGACTGCAGGTAGTTGTAACATTCTATGGATGTTTTTCTTACTGGAAAGGAAAAAAATCATTCCGGGATCTCCATCAGCTGCACTCGTGACGAGTCTACATTCTTAAGCAAAGCTGCAGATTCCATGACCTATGATATAATACACATATTGACTGAGTTCAGTGTGGTAGTGCTCTATAGCAGATAGCAGACCAAATGCCTACCATTTAACTATTAACACCTGAAACAGGCCAATGTGTGTGCTAATGCTATACTGCACTACTAAACAGCTTACATATAATACTGTACATATTAGTGACCTAACTGTACATATGTGTATTGAAAAAAACCTGGCTCAAAGGGAATTTTAAAAACACAAGTTGCATTCTCTACTTTGCACCAGCCTAGGCACAAGTCTATTATGCTGGAATAATTTTGACAATAATAGGAACCCTAAAGCATAAGCAAAATTCTGAGAATAATCGGATAATATACGGGAATATTTCAATATTATCACTGAATTATTATAGTGTCAAGCAGTTGAGATGTTGAACCAGAGATGGTTGAACTTACAGAGCCAACAAATGGCAGTGTTGAATTGAAACATTTTTGAAAAACAGTTTTATTAAATTTTGCCAAAAATACATTAAAATTATTCAATCTGTTATAGAGTCATTGAGTAACTGGAATAAATGGTAGTTAGTGAGCATATTTTTTCTGATCTTGAATAATATTAGGAGTCTTCCTACTGAATTGCTAAAAGGAATTATTCCTAAAATAGTGGGCATAATAGATGTAAGCCTAACCATAGATATTGGAGTAAATGACAAGGATTGGAAACGGAAGCGTGGGCGTAGCCCAACCTCTATTCATTTGTATTGCTGCTAGGCTGACAGAGGCTCGTTCAAATTTTTTGTCCCAATTTACCCTTGATTTTTTTCTCTTAGAAACAATATCTCGCGAACAAGTGTTCCTATGCAAGTGGAATTAATGCATCAAGAAGCCTAATGTTTCCTCTTAATAATTCTGTTTTCTATTGTATAGATAATTTAACTATGTTCATGTATGGCTCTTTTAAAACCATAAAATGTTTTTTTTGTCATTATAATCCTTTTTGAAAACAAGCTAGAGTAAGATACAAGATCTTTATAATCATATGAAAGAGCTTTCATTTGCATATGGAATGATACTAGGTAGATTTAGAATACATGAAGCATGAGTTTGTTACAACAGAAAAGGGCGAAAAATGAAAAAATTTTGTTGTACCTATAACTCGTTGCAAAATAGCATTGTAGAAGTAAAAACCTTGCTGCAGATAGTCCTAAACTTTCTATATGGAACGGTAGGTATATCATAAGTAAGCGTCCTCTTGGATTTCCATAAATATCCTTCGAAGTCCTTGCAGTACAGAGATGGGAAATCAACCAGGCATTGGGCCGGTAACCAATAACAACATCAACTAGCCTACACCCCCATTTCCAATCCCTTTCATTTACTCTATTATCTATGGCCTAACCATGCCCTTACGTGTGGTGGCTTTTCCTATAATGAAGGTGCAGTTACTGTGTCATTAGTTCATTACATTACTTTCATTAAATGCAATAGTATAGGAATGGCAAATTCCATTAGGGAAATTTTAGTACACCATAATGTAACATTATTGTGTGTAAAATTTAAAGATTGTATACATTGTATACTTGTATAGATTTTTTATTGCACGGGGTGTCACTTAATGTAGGTGGCATTAATAGCCATGACTATACTTTTTGACTGACCCGTAAAAATGAACAATAGACCTCAAAAATTGAGAATTATGAAGCACATGAATATCATTAATTTTAAATAAAGCATTTGTTCACATGCAATATTTGGCTACCATTTTCAATGGCAAAATTTAATGGAGAAAGAATAGAGCCAGTTGGTGCTCATTTTCAGTTGTCATCCATTGAATTCATTTCTTACCCGACCAAAACAATTACTTTATTTACTCAAGTGTCATAATTAGGTTTAGAAACTTATATACTCATCCTAAGGCTACTTATTGCGATGACTAATTGTACCATTACATACATATATTCTATAGCTACCCATATTGGATGGCGAGAGGTGCCGGAAATGTATGTGCTCAAAGCTGATCTCGAGCTTTATACCTTTCAAACTGTTAAAAAAAGTGTTAAGGGAAGCTGTAAGAAGGAACACATGAGATATATATTGACAAGGCTGCATCTGGCACATCACCAATTCTGCATGTTTAATTCACTAGAATTATATATCACTCTTAGTAGCTGGTACCAATTGCCTTCTCTCTTTTGCAACATTTAACAGCATAATGAATTTATAATTAGGCTCGCCTTGGGCAATAAAATTCTCCAAACACATTCAGGCTCAACCATATTGCTGTCCAGTAGGTGTTACACATGCTTCATCAATATCATTATAATGTAGAAATTAGATATCAATTGCTAACAGTCTTGAAGAGTGAGTGTTAGCACCCAAAGTAGAAGGTTAAAGTCTGGATATAGTTAACACCCACACACTGATAACACAACATACATTTATATGCCATTGTAACCAATGAATAAGTTATAAGTTCTACTTCACAGTGAGTCAACTGACTATAGTACTCCTCAACTAGACAAACAGTCGATACAAACCAAATGAAGAATGTATAAATAGCAGTTGAGTTGAAGTAGGAAAGCAAACTTGATGTTCCATGAAAGTGAAGTACATGTAGCAGGCATAGAAGCACTGAACAAGGTAAAAGCCGTTAATGTTTCTACCGTTAATTGCTAGGACCATCATAGATAGAGGAGACAATGGTTGTTGCAAGTACCAATGATGAATGAGTAGGACATAAGGAAACAGGAGAAGGGAGGACAGGAAGATTATGGCTTGGTTTACATAGCAACACAAAACTCATCTGTTGTTAGGGCTAATTTTAATAGGATACACATAGAACACAGTTTTCTTCCATAGAGTACTATCAAGATTTTAGCACAGTTTTCATTTCTTTCAATGTAAACAGAACAGGCACAAAGCTCAATATTTGCATTCTTATTCTTGCCATGTAAATGTAACCTATAAAGGTCTTAACTTTGCTAGTTGATCAGGTCAATGTAGTGGAAAATGCTAGGACTGCCCTTTTGACAACAAGATACCGTACAAGACAAATTATTGGCAAGGAACTAATATTGTTGATTGGCGGTACTCTGAAGAAATTGCCAAAAAATCAGCCATTTTGTTTCAAACTGAGCATGCTCAATGGCAAATTATGGCACATGGCACAAAATCGTCACTATAAAATTTTCCAATAAATTTCTACAGGCAAATTCAAATATTTATCTTTTTGTCTGAGCACTCTATAGCTATGTTTCTTCTTCTAGCAACAGATAAAGTTACTTTCTTTTAAATAGTTATGCTTTTGTAGCATCTTGTGGTATCGAAGCCTGGTAACTGTTAAACCAGGGGAGCTCTCTCCAAGTGAGAGCTAGTGTTTCAGTGTACAGGGCCAAGATTTGTTTTAGAGGTAGAAAATCCAATCTAACAAGGAACAAAAAGAATGATTTTGTCCTAACTTCTTTGTTTATTAGTGACAGTTGCTCAAAGTTGGTGATTTAGCCTCTTTGAATGTTTTAGGCAGCACTGGGGAAAGCAGGAGCAACCAAAATCTCTTAGTCTCTTTTAAATATCTAGGCAACAGTTTTGTGCCAACTATGTTTAAACAGAGCTTCAGATGCTAAAATAAATTTCAGCTTTTCTGAGCCATGATTAGCTAATTGTTGACCGCTCCATAGGTTATTTAATTATTATAGTTATGCCGTCAAAAATAATATATATTGCAAATTGCTCAAAATATGCTCTAGCATATTTTACATACACTAGCACTAGCTGCTGATCGTGATTGTGGAAGCCAGAGAAACAGTTGGACTGGAGCAACATGTCACATTTGTTGCAATCGTGAGATGTTTGATGAACTGGAGGACTTACATTAGGAGATGGAAGAAGTATAGAGACTGCAAAGCAAGGAACGGTTCGACTGAAGTTGGAACAACAAGATGGAAAATATAAAGATGGTACCCTTCACCTTGTTCTGTATGTGCCTGAGTTGTCATACGCATCTCAAAGTCAACATTACGTGGAAAGACAGACAAATTCAACAAGTCTAATGTGAGATCACTAATGAAGATAGGGAAGTAGTTGCTTTGGCAACAAAACGAGGTAATCTGTACTACTTGAGCTGTGAGGATGCTGGTTACAGTGGTCATTCACAAAAAATTGTTAATGCAGTGAAGCAACAAAGCAGTGTAATGTTGTGGTACCAACATTATGGACATTTAAATATGTCTAGTCTGAGGAAGATTGCGAAAGATCTGTTAGTGAAACGGCTGAAGTCTAAGGATGAGTGTGAAGACATGGATGAGTGTGAAGACATGGATTTGTGAGTCATGTGCACAAGGGAAACTTCATAAAAGTCCATTTCCCATTACTGGTGGCAATTGAGCAGAAGAGCAATTAGAACTGAGTCACAGTGATGTCTGTGGGAAGGTAATTGCAAGGTCTCTCAGTGGAGCACAGTATTTTCATACCTTCATTGACGATAACACGAGATATGTTTAGGTGCATGTATTACAGCACAAAAGCCAAGTGTTTCAGTACTTTAAAGAGTGGAAGGCTTAGGTGGAAAAAGAGACAGGACGTGTAATTAAAACACATTGTTCTGACAACGGAGGAGAATACACTTCAACTGAGTTTCAGTCATATCTCAAAGCAGAAGGAATTACACACGAGTGTTCAGTACCAAAGTCACCGGAGCAAAATGGTGTGGTAGAGCGACTCAATCGCACTCTTATGGAAGCTGTCAGATCTATGCTTGTTGGATCTCAAATACCTCAAAGGTTTTGGGCTGAAGCCTTAAGTACTGCTGTGTATTTAAGGAACAGGAGTCCTACAAAGTCTGTTGATGGTTTAACACCATATGAAGCCTGGTCAGGCAGGAAACCATCTGTTAATCATCTGAGTGTTTGATTGTGTGACATACGCACACATTCCAAAAGAAGAAAGGAAAAAATTAGATGTCAAAGCAAAAAAAATGTTCTCTTAGGCTATGGAACTACTGTCAAATGTTACCGTGTGCATTGTCCGGACAATAGAAGGATTGTCTATAGTCGAGGATTATCCATAGTCAAGATGTTAAATTCGATGAAAGCAGAGTTGGATTTCAAAAGGAGCGAGTGGCAGATGAGCCATGCAAGATGGTTAAAATTGTTACTGAATACCAACAAGATGATGATCATGAGACAACAGATGAAGATAATGTACCTCTTGAGAATAATTCACAAGGTGATAATGGAACTAGTGTATGACGTCCAACCAGAGAAACAAGAAAGCCTGACTACTATGGCGTATGGATCAATAGTACACAGACAAAACAATATCTAGAGCCCACTACATTTGAAGAAGCATGCTGTAGTCCTGACAAAGACCAATGGAAAGAAGCCACGGAAATGGAAATGGTGTCACTTAAAGCAAATAATGTGTTTGATTTAGTAGAACTACCTGAAGGAATGAAACCTGTTGGAAGCAAATGGGTTTAGAAACGTAAACTGAAAGCTGATGGAACTGTTGAAAGGTTCAAGGCGAGATTGATAGCTAAGGTTATTCTCAAAAGGCTGGACAGGATTATGAAGAAACTTTTAACCCTGTTGTCAGGTTTGAGTCTATCCGCTCAATCATCTCAATTGCTGTACAACATAATATGCTACTACATTGAATGGATGTTACATCTGCCTTTCTCAACAGTAATCTACAAGACGTATACATGAGTCAACCCAAAGGATTCCAAGTTAAAGGAAAAGAGCACTTAGTTTTCAAGCTAAAGCGTAGCCTGTATGGATTAAAACTAGCTCCAGGGTGTTGGAATATGACTCTGCATCATCTGTTAAAAAGGATGGGATTTGTACAAACCAAAAGTGACCCTTGCCTGTATATGTTCTAGTGAAATTCGGCCTTCAAAATGCTAAACCAGTTGCAACTCCTGTATGTGTTAGCTCAAAGTTGAGAAAATCCACAGATGATGATGAACTGGTAGATGAGAATCTATATCAATCAGCAATAGGAAGTTTGCAATATCTATCTACAATGACCAGACCAGTCATTACATTCTCTGTGTCCAATGTTCCAAAATACAGCTCAAAGCCAACGAAGGAACACTGGGTTGCAGTTAAAAGGATAATAAGATACCTTAAAGGAACTCACAATCTAGGTCTCATTTACAAAATGAGTGAAGCTAATGGCTGTATTGGCTTTTCTGACTCTAACTGGGCTGGTGATCTAGATGATATAAAATCGACCTCAGGTTTATTGTTTCAGGCTGGTGGAACAGCAGTCAGTTGGAGAAGTAGGAAACAAACATGTATGGCACTTTCAACTGCTGAGGCCGAATATATAGCTTTATCAAAGGCAGCACAAGAGGGAATATGGTTGAGGCAACTGAATATCGATTTGTAACCATTAAAGAAGCAATCAGATCCTCTACGAAGATAATCAGGCTGCAATCTGTTTAGCAAAGAATCCACAATTTCACGGAAGGTCAAAAAATATTGACATAAAACATCACTTTATCCGAGAACACATCAACAATCGGGACATTGAACTAAAGTATTGTCAAACAGACAATATGATAGCAGATATGCTAACAAAAGGACTAGGAAAAGGAAGATTTGAAAAACTGAGAATGCTTGCTGGAGTTTCAAAACAATCAAGTTAGAATGAGAAGTATTGGAAAAGACATTTGGATCTAGATTGTTAATTAATAATTTAGTAACATGTTATTATGTATTTAGCCTTTGCATGATTATTTTAGATCTTTCTATTGTCTACATGTTTCTTAATTTTTGTAGAACATTCTAGTCTGCACACATGTCTTGCTATATAAGTGAATCAGCTCATTTATGTGTTATCTTCTTCTCTTCTTCATTTACTTCCTTTCTCTGTTGTTTTATTCTATATAATCGATTGAATCAACTAATAACTATTAGTCATTGTCAAGCTTGCTGCCATTTAAATACTCTTACAAAAAAATTGTGCAATTGAGTGGTTTCACTACAAGTGCGTTGCAATCTCCTGTAAACCAAAAGGAAAGTGGTTTTGTTCAAGTAATTGTAAAAAAATAAAACAAACAATAATAAATAGTAGTGATTTGAAATGGAACAATACTAGGTGACAAATTTGTTAAAGCACAGCACACAGTTAATTTCTTGGCAATAAATGCATAATCTTTGTCATTTTTCTTTTTTAAAAGTGTAATGGGTAATCTTGATTGTAAAATGGTGTACTTATTCTTTAGCAGCCCAATCACACGCTCCACATCAATACGCACCTTTGCTAATAGCTTCGACTCTTCAACTACTGCTAAACTTAGCTGTTTTTTCCAACTAGTAAATGAAGGGATCTTAAGTTTAGCCCCAAATACAGCCAAGTCATGAGTAATGGTGAAACCACGGTCTGCCAATACTGTATCCCCGTCTGATAAGAGATCCAAAAACCCACAATTCATGGTAATGCATCAATCTGATGCTCTTCCTCCCCAGCATTTTGACATGAAACAGATAGATCCATTAGCAAGCACTGCAATCAAAAATTTTACCATATTTGTCTTTTTATAATTCGAATATGTTTTTTCTAGGGATGTAACCATATGGCCTCTCAATGAAAATTTCTGAGCAATCAATAATGCAACAGGTTTTCGGATATAATCTTGCAAATAAGGGTGGGAGATTCATTTGAGCAATTTCTTGAGTTGGCCATTTTATCAAGCACTTAAAACTGATAAAATGGTTTTCAATGCAATTTCCAAAAACTCTACCAGCAGTAGCGGATGACAAAAAATGATATATAACCCAGATCAGATATACTCAGATGCCTCATTCAAGTCAGTAGAAGACTTACATCAGGAGACAATTTAGAGAGAGGAGAGACTTTCATTTCATTTGAAGATTTAGAAATGAATTGAAAGGTGGACCAAGAAGGCAACCCAGTAAAGAAGTGGGTAGCCTCATTGTTACTTACAATAGCAAGAATCGGTGTGCTTTTTGATGGAACTAGATACGGAACTATTAATTGTGGAACAAGTGAGGTTACAGTTCAGTTTCCAGACACCATAGTTTGACTAGCAACTGATTTTTCAGGCATGACAGTTTGAATAGCAACTGAAATACACATTGTAGTCCCTGCTTGAGTTTGCTTGTTTTTTACTTTATGTGTCACAGGATCAGTTTGAACGGATGCATCATCGGTAAGATTAGAATGCACATCATCTTAACAGTTTCTAGCTTCATTTGTTCTTCTGTTGCATCATCTTGTTCAAATACTTCTTCCCTTGCTTTAGCACCAATTTCATGCTCTTAAGTACTGATTTCCACCATTCCTCTATTCCTGGCTAGTCTTGCAGCCCTTTCTTGCCTTTGTCTTTTTGTTTTCTCAGTTGTCTTACTCCTATTATTATTTGGCTTTATACACAAATAAACTTGGCGCATAGTCAATATCAGATGGGTCGTTCACTGGCCTTCCTATAGATGCACAGAAGTTATGTGGAAAAATTAAACTAACCTGATGTGAGTGTTCACCACATATTCTAGAGTGTTTCCTTGGTTGTCAGTTTTTCCTTTTAATTGCATTCACCAACAACTAGTACCTCTTTTTAGGAACCATAGGAATTCCAGAGAAGCCTAGCCCTTTGCATTCTTTATGCCTATTTCTGTAGTCAATAGCACAACAACTAACAACCACATTGGCCTTTTTTGCCAACCAGTCAGCATTTCAGATCACGTGTTGGTCTACCTCGCCCTACTCATTATCCACTTCAAAAAAGTGTGACCTGACACGCAGGTTATGTATAGCTGCATAACAGGTTCTTCCGAAAATCGCTACCAATTTTTCTAGGTACTGTGGAAGGTTCTAAATAGGATCTTTCACTTCAGACAAAAGGGAGCAGCCATAAAAAATTTTGTGCGTCACTGATAAATATAATTTGCATTATTATTTACGAAAAGTAATAAAACAAAATACTAATATTCAGCTTAGAGCTTTTTTCTGAAGATAATTCTTGCTATAGCACACAGCCTTCTCAATCTTTCTTGTTCTTCATTGCCAGCACACTCGTAGGTTGATTAGTGTTTCGAGCTTCATACCAGCTTTAAACAGGCACCAACACCAAAGGAAGGATTTATGGAGGTAGTAGCAACCACAGTAGAGGTACAGTTGATAGTAAAGTAAGGACAAGAAACACTCAAGAATGACAGAACTTGCACAATGCAGCCATATTTGGGCAGGGCTAAACGTGACATTTTAATGACAAAAAACATTGATTAACTTCCACTTCTCAACTAAAACTGACAACACGTACAAAGAGAGAGAGATGTCACCTGAGTGGGGCTCACATATGCTCACCCCACTTTGTTGCTATAACACAAAACTTGATGAAAGGAGTGCAAAAAGAGTAACACCATTTGAGACTTTAAAAAAGTATGGGTTGTTTAACAGCTAGCACAGTACAGTTAATACACTCTCCCAATGTTATCTACTCTTGGCTGAAGCAATATTACATTAATCACAATAAATGATAAAAACTATGGGCATGGTCCCCTAAAATCAGGGCGTGGTCAGTATGGACACAAGTGTAATTGTATTGTCAGTAGCAAAATTATTACAAAATGATAAAACTCAGAAGAGGCAACAGGAATATTATGTTTTATTTATGGTATTACAATGCATATACTATGAATATACTTAGCAACAAGATACACATCAGAGGTATAACTACTATAATAGACACGGCATAGCTTATGGGAACAAAAAATTGAAGAGAGCAAAAAATGTAAGGCAAGTTTAGACTTCTTTGCCATGAGCAAATATAAAGTATATACTCCACTCAAGTAGAAGAGGTAATTTTCAACTATACATGTACATGTACATATTAACTATTAATTAATTAAAGGGTGTGTCCACATAGCCGTCGAAATGGCATTTAGCTAAGAAATATGAGAAAGTAAGGAAAACATAAGCTTTTCAGTATTCAACAAAAATATAAATAATTAGGGAAGCAAAGCATAATATACATACACAAAACTTGCAAGTAGATTTACAATCTGTTTTGTTAGAAATCCAATTTTAATA
>NW_003546259.1:19781-23254 GCF_000090795.2 Amphimedon queenslandica | reverse complement strand
AACCAAAGATAGCTGGCAGAATTGAGTTAGCAAGCAAGTGCTGTATGTCTGTTAGTGCCTGTTGACAGTTGGGGATTAACCTCTGGGTGAATTGCCATTTGTTCTGAATTGACTTAGTTAGGGCTGCATAAGCAGCCTGTGGTTGCTCAACTGCTATCTCTGCTAAGCGATTTAGAATGTGAGACCACTCCTCCACTCGTGACTTTATTATTATTATTATTATTATTATTATTATTATTATTATTATTATTGTAAATTAATCAAGTATTTTTCTTTAATGGCTTTCTATTTTGACTCACTCTCTTCTTTATTTGCTAAAATGTCAAAAAGCAGTCAATCATGCCACTATATTATTGCTTTTGTTTCCATTGTTGCCCATTTTTCTTTTTTTTTATTTGATCACATTAGTTCATTAATTCTTGACTTCACATTGTTCTTTGTTTCTTATTCTTAAATGGTATTTCATACCAAATGCAATACAGCTGCTTAAATTTAATAATAATTGATTTCATATACAATAATTGTCAGCATAGTAAATGACAAAAAGATTAAATGAAGAACAATAATGAAAGCATATATTCCATAACTGGGTTAGAGGATATAACAAATTGATTTAATGTAATTGTCTCTCTTTTAATATGTTACGACCATCAGATCCTTTATCTTCAGAAGATTTTGTTCAGCTTGAGTGTCAATGCTGTCTCCTAGATTACTGGAGTACAAGGTTTCAATAGTTTATGTCCACCAGCAGCTGCAAACAGGATATTAGATGATGCTTGAAATTCACAATTCGATCTCTCTTGTACAATGTGACACTTTGAGCATTTACAGTACTCATGTTCAACTGAATCAAGTTTGCTTCTGCAACTAATGCAGCCCCAATACAGATTACAATACTGGGTCCCTATGATCCTACCATCATTGATAACGCTCGAATTATCCTCATCCTATATATCAAAATGCGGTGTTGTAATTTCATCATCTTTATTTGGTGTTAGAGTGAATGAACTGTTCCCTCTTCAAGTCAGAGTTTTCTCATCTCTGAATGTTCCAACAGGCAAATTCGTAAAATCATATGAGGAATATTCCTCAAGTTGATCCACATTTTTCTCCCAACAGCATAGCTTGATGATTCCTGTTTGATCTGCTAGGGTGACTTCTTGTAAGCGTCCAGTTCGTACTACTCTAGCACAAGCTACATCTATAACTTTACAGGCTAGATTGACCAACACACCATCTGCTGCATCCAATATTTCTGATATGCTCAGTTTTAAGGCTCAATCTCAGTAGTAGGCCTCACAATGACCTCCAGAGCATCATCATAATTACTCTTTAACTTTGCAGTTGGTAAGATGGACTTGGCTCTTAGCTGCACTAATGGCTGATAACTTTGCTCGACTTTTAGAGTCTAATCCAGCAATCCTGAAGGAGCTTCCTCCTTCAGTCACTTTCCCATGATAGTACTCCCTTCCAGTAGTGCTCTTCTTCATGGGAGACAAGAACTCAATTGCAGCATCAAACTCAGCATTGCAGCCCTCTTTGATATCAGAGAGGCTCTCAAAAGTCAGCCTCTTTCTTGACATCACGTTAAAATACCAATAGAGAATGAAAAACTTTGAACTATGGCAAGAACTGAGCAATCTATCCCCTTTTATACTAAGTTTCTCATTGAGTATAAATGTAATAACAAAATGATGTCATCATATCTGCTGAGTTGCTTCAAGTCTGCAGAACTTAAAAATGTCATCATAACTGCTGAGTGGCTGTAAAGCTTGCAGAACCTCATCATGGCGATGAAATACAATTCAGCAATTTCATGTATACACTTGGCATCTTACCTTGTCACTCAAACTAAAGTTAGTAACATTTACATCATAATTATATCATTCAAATGAACAGAAGCATATAAAAGAATTTTACATCAAATGCAACATGCATGATCGAATAACTGGAATGTCAAAAAGTATTGCTACTCCAGAAGACATCTCTGAAAAGGTAACTGATGATATGTTGGCAGATGGATACATTTTGATAGTAAAATCGATAAAATCTGTAACAATTAAAATTAACTTTATTTCAGTGTCAATATAATGACTATTCAATAAAGGCTACAAAACAGGCTTCAAGACATAAAGTTAAATTATGCTGGTACCATTTTGCTGCAATACACGTGAGTTTTGTTACTACAGTTGCAATAATAATATAAACTAAATTTTATAGAAAAAAAAGGATGTGAAGCTATTCTTATTAAAGGGACAAAATGTCCAATCAAAGATTGCCGGAATGAGAAGAAGGAAGAACATGTACTATGTCACATGCACGCAAGAATGCTTAAAATAATCGATTCAACAAAAAGGAAACAGAATAAAAAAAACAAGGTATGCTAAAATAGTATAATAGCAAAACTTAACAATTTATTTTCAGAAATTGGTACTAAATATTAGTAACGCGGTAGCGTTACTAAGTAGGATTCACCCCCAAACAAAATGGCTGCCATGACTTTTGCAGCCTTGCTATACCGGGAAAACGAGCTCCTATGCTTACCAAACTTCTTAGAAGACCTTATCTTGACCAGAGGACTCCAATTGTACCACTAGCGTGGCTCTAGACCTTTTCTGGGACAAAAATAAAAAATCTGCAAACCGGCCGTTTTGTTCAGCCACCTTTTTTCATCTTCATCATCATCATCAAGTTAGTCCTGTCAATCCAGTTGTCGGTCGATATATCGATCTTCCCTGGTAATAGAAGGCTAATTCTTACACCATTCTACTCCAACAGGGTATGCGCAGGTCCTTGTCCCCCTAGAATCATTCTCCAAGAAAGGATGAAGTGATACTGTGACTGTTGGATCGCACCAGCTTACCCCATGCCGCCATTTTATTAATTAAAGAAGCATCAAGCATGTGCTCCAAAATTTGGGCGTGGTCGCGCATGCTCAGATCTCAGAACTGTGAACAGCAAGTATTTTTACCTAGCTATAGGCTAGCTATGCTTGGAATCAAATTGCAATACTTAGTGGAGCTTTCCAGCTAAAAGAAGGTATTAATCTTGCATATATCAAGTGTGTAATGAATTATTTTATTTCAAAAACACAAGACAATTAATTAATGTTATGATACTAATGATAATATGAACTTGACAACAGGAAGAACCTGCAGGAATAGCTACAGGATTGCTGGGAAGATAGAACTTCTTGAACAAGGATTCACATCAAGACTATAGTATTCATTTCACTTGTCATCAGTATTCCTTCACCATATCTATCCAATTCAATCAGTGCTGTCCCTCATAAATGCTGGAAAATCATAACAATGACAACAATAATAAAGAAACTTATTGTTTGTGTAAAATCAAAAAGTATCACAATTGTAACTGAAAAAATAGTATAAATATTATAAAAAAAATTAACACAACAAGAACATAAAAAATTAAAAAAAACAAGATTGAGTAGGATTCCGAACGACCAACGAAAA
>NW_003546259.1:16344-19040 GCF_000090795.2 Amphimedon queenslandica | reverse complement strand
AGTGAATTAAAGTTTGCATGAGTGATTATTGGAGGTGACAGGAAGTACAGGGACAAATGTAGTGGAATGTGCAAGGAGAGTTGGGTGAGAAATGCAGTAGAAAGTGATCCCAAAAGTGAGCGTACAGCCGCCTCTTGATAGTACCGTAAGTAAGAGTGAGATCTAGGAAGTGAGAGGAGGTAGTGTTCCAACGCCTCACAACACAGTTAAGGTAGAAGTGGCGCGTGGTACAAGTTCTCCAGAAGTTCACCTTCAATTTGCCAGCAGAGGTTGTTCTTGTGCCATGGGTAGAAAAGGAGACATATTGAAGAATGTCAAAATTGTCAGATGGACTCAGCAGACACTTGACGGTAAAAAATACATCCCTCAAATCATGATGATACATTAGAGGTAGTCATGGAAGGTCAATAAGATGATCTCTGTAGTTGAGGGTATATGGTGAGGATATCAAGAAGCGAGTCATATGCCTTTGGATCATCTCAAGACAGGTAATGTCCTTAAGGTAGCGGGGACTCCAGAGCTGGCTGCAATACAGCAGCTTTGACCTTACCAATGAGATGTATAGGGACTTGAGATTGTCAGAGTGAGAGGAGTAGACATTCCTTCTGATGAAGTAGAGAACCTTGTAAGCAGATGAGCACACTTTGGAGATGTGTTGGGACCATGATAAGTCTGCAGACACTATAATACCCAGATCCCAATGAGTAGAGGTTAGGCCCAGAGCAGAATCATTGATGGTGAGGGAAGGGCCTGATGATGTCTTTAGTGTGAAGAACAGGGAAGTACATTTTGATTTGTTTCAGTTCAACTTCCATTTATCACACCATTCAGAGACACTCGTGAGGTCAGATTGTAGACCTACATTGTCATTAAATGAAGAGACAACTCACAAAAGTTTTGTATCATCAGCAAACATGTAGACATTAGACAGCAGCTGACTGGGGAAGTCATTGATGTAGATAAGAAATAAAAGAGGACCCAAGATTCTACCTTTTGGGACACCGGTTGACACAGGGAGACAACTGGATTGGACACTCCAGTGTAATGCACATGCACCAATCACTCCCTTTAGTGAGCACCAGAGGAGAACTTTTCATTTACATATGCATGGTTATCCTAAATAAATTTAATTCTATGCCCTCACCAAATCATACAATTATAAATCATTAGCAGGAAAGGTGAGCCAACAGAAGACAGGACAAAGAGAAACTAGGATAACCAAGGACTCTTGCCACCATATTTATTTTCTAATTTTCAGGGCTAAACCCAGCCCACTACTTTAAATTAAAATTTTCATTCTCAAAACATGTACATCGTATATATAATTAAGTTGTTTATCAGTAGTGTATCATTACTTAAAATTTGTTTCCACAGGTGCAGAGCCTTTTTTGAACCAATTTTGATTGTATTTAGTTTTTGGTAAGTGTATTAGACATCTATATCATTATTTTTTATTATACACACATTTATATATATTTGCTTTTTGCCAAGATCATCATATTCATGAGTATTGCATAGTGTGTACCTTCATTATTCAAATTGGATTAATTTCATGTATGAGCCATTCCTTTGATTTCTTCTCTTGTCCACTTTCACATTATGTGTGTACACATGTTTGTATAATTCACCTATTTTCTCCACAAAATACAAAGTTTACAATTTACAGTGTATAGCTACAGGCCCGTGCCAGGGGGGGGGGGTTCGGGGGGTTTGGACAAACCCCATGTTGTAGCTGCAAATTCTTTAGAGATTTGCTCCTGTCTTGAAGAACAGCACTGCAAAAGCAGGATTATAGCATTTTGGCATCAGTGAAAAGCACATACACGTATAGCCATTTTAGCTGAGTCAGCACATGGCTCAGATGCGTAAATCGAGACCACGCCTACCTACCACAGCCATTTTGCCCATTTTAAGTTCCTGGCTACGGCCCTGATATATATAATGTATCTGTCGTTTGTGTTGTTGAAATTATGAGTGCTTTAATAATAATTGTTGTTTTGGGTTCTGGTACTTTGTCACAAATCAGTGGACAATCATGCACATCCTGAAATTGCATTTAAACAATGTCCAGACATTGTGTCAGAACAATGCAAATTTGATTTTTCCATTTTTTGAAACGGTAGGATAGGGTTTTTCACATGATTTTGACACAATCCTCATGCAGCTTCTTGTTCCAGTACAATAGTACATCGTATTTAGATAAATATTAAGAAACGAGCACATTCTAAAAGCCACTTCATTTTGTCTTTCCTAATAGGCATGTCTAACAAGAAAAAGCTATCAAGATAGATTGTATGATGTGTCTAAATGATGCGATAATAAATTTATTTAATATTTTCTCTTTGGTATATAAAAATGTAAAATTATGTTCTAATGATAGACTTTTTATTGTCAATCACAATGAGCTTGCAAATAGCAAGGAAGAACTAATTTGAGTAGAAACAATCCTGGAGGATAAATAGGAGCATTATTAGGTAGTGTTTTTAATGCTTGGTTGTACTTATGTAATGATACATAATGTTCTAATGCTTTGTGTTCTTGCTTTATTATGATGTTTTATGTGGTACCATTTCTCAGATAGAAAATTACTTTTGTCATTGATATGGAACAGTTAACCATATGGCAGAGCCAATGGAAGTGTGTTTATTTCACTAGTCTCATACTTGTACATGCATATACCTACTTTTATGATCAAT
>NW_003546259.1:0-15875 GCF_000090795.2 Amphimedon queenslandica | reverse complement strand
ACATCAATGAAATACATTATGTGCACTATACAAGTACATGTATGTCAATAATGTAAACCAAGTTGGATATCCTATGTTTACATGTACATAGTGTTTGCTTTTCATTACCATTATTATTAAATGATGAATGTACATTATATACAGCTTTGATACATGTGCAAATGTACATGTAGAAGAATGCTCTCCTTCTCATCTTTCTTCTCTTCCTCCCTCCCCTTTATCTCTTCCTCTCTCACTCCTTTTCTTAAAGTCTAAATGGAAGCATGTTATACTAAGCTTTTGTGTATTGGATGGTAAAGTGTCGTTGTCTTTATAATATTCATATTGATATACAAAGACAAGTAAATTATCCATTCATAATTTAATTTGACCATCAAAAGATGCTTGATTGTACAATTTTACAAAGAACATGCAAGTGCACCACCCCATTACACATTGCCTGCAACTCCTGCCTTATGGTTAGCTGTTCTTTATAAAATGAATGTGCACTTAATTCATTCTTTAGTTGATTTTTGGCATTACCGGCATATTCAATTCTAAATAATTGTACATTTACTTAAAATTAAGGTGATTGTTTTAGAAGATCAACTTTAAATCTTTTTCTATGAAATTTACAAAAATAGTGTACAATAAAAAAAACAGTTAACCAATATAGCCTCTTTCTTTTTCTTATAATAGCTTTTTTTTTGTAACCTTTTTCTTGCACAAACTCTTCTTTATGACGAAATAACTGGCTAAGAATCAGTACCAACATAGTCTCCATTTTAAAGGCATGGTTTACAGTTTATTCTGTTTCATATATATATATAAATATTAATAAAAATTAAAGTCAACTGACATTCAACTATGTTCATGTATGGACACCATTGAACTTGATTGAAATTTTATCGTCACACAGTTATCTAGAAACAGGATTAAAAGTGAGCTAGTGTAGAAAGACCTTAAGTAACCAGCACTCATCTTGCAAATTATTCAAATGTTCCTTTAATGACTCATTTTTCTTCTTCAGCATGCTGTTTTTATCCTCCAATAGTCTGGTCCTAGATTCCAACTTTTCTATATCACTTATGGACAGGGTTGTGGATGCAATTACCTCAGTCTGTGGCTCTAAATCTGTAGAACCATTATCAGCCAGAGAAGGATCTGCCAAGGCAGCTGCTGTACTATCCATCCTCTTTTTCTAGTAGCTACTGTCCTGTCAAACCTCTCAATATCATTAATCAATTTTCTCTTTTGGGGGCTTTTGACGTAATCAAAAACCGGTGGTGTAAAGTCAGAAGATACTGCATCATTGGATTTACAGCCATAGATGAAATGAGCCATACAGATCCACAGTGTTTATTTGGCACCCAGTCCTTGCAACGAATGGCTGATATTCAAGCAGCTCTCCTCTCTTAAACAGTGGGAAATTGATAGAAGGGAATTCCAGAGTCCTTTCAGTATCTGTTTTTACAGCAAACAACGCAGCAACTCTTGCTCATACTGCCACTCATAATGGAGTATGGAATAATGACGTCATACCAATTAAGTCATTACATAATCACTATACAAGTTTTGGCAAGCTTAATTGACCACACACACACCATTTACCCTTTCCAATTCCAGTCGCACACATCCCCCCCAAATCTGCATCTGACTTGACTGCACATAGATGCTATGCATGGCATCAGCGTGGCACTGTGAGCAAGTTTGCCAGCGGCAAAAATTAAATTCTCACTTTACTTAAAATTAATTTGTGTGCTATAATAATAATACCATACTTTTAAAATAAATCCAAGTGTTCCAGCCCCTAGAGACGTGCAACCAGCAATGAATGTCCTCTTCCGAAACCACTCTTCAAGACTTGAGAGTTGTCCCCACCTATCATATCATAGCCACGCCTTCCTCATCACATGAACGAAAGGTATGTCTGACAATGTCTGAGTCTGATTCTATAAAATAGGGTGACATTGAGGTTTTGCATTACTGAAAATAAATATATTAAGAATTGAAATACAATAGATTTTAGATTATTATGTATAATTGGAAAAAAGCACTGTTTTTGCCTGCTCATCTTACATTATATTATTTAACAGTAAAATCAGCATTTTAACTGGAGTTGCTTTGAGAATCCTGATGCTGCAAAAGCTTTCCAGGCACCTACAATATGGGAGATGCTGGTTACAGAAAACACTTCAGTTCTTAATTTTTATTCAAAATTAGAACAGATACTGTGATTAAAAATTGAATAAATGGAGCTGTTTGCTTGATTTTTATATTACCGGTGCGCATGAAACATCATATTGAATTTCAATTTTCCATTTTTCAATTTTCTTTTAATCTGAAAATTAATTTGCGAAAAATACATGGATCCACAATATGCACTGACCTGAAACACCATTTTAAAACCGATTTCAAATAGCATAAACTCAATTTGGTCAGTTCTAGTACTTGAAATGACACATAATAGGGAGAAATATGAACATTTTATTATTTGATGTTGATTTCAAATCTTGTGAGTCATTTCTGGTATTTTAAACTATACTCCTAAAATAATGAAATGATGTACCAAAAAAAAGTAGTACGAGCAAACAATTTTAAAACGAAATCAAAAAGTGTAAAAACTATGTCTGATGAGTACTTCTCCTTTCAACTATACAATGTCACTGAAGAAAAAAGAAACAAATATTAAGTCAGTCCACATGAAACATATCAATAACCAACTACAAAAAATAAGTCACGCCTCATATTTTTAACTACACTAGGAAACTTAAAAAGAGCAGAGTCAAATGTGAGTAGGACATGAAACATTTTTAAAAACAAACTGAGTGATAAAACTAGGTCACTCATTGTCTAAACTATATGAGAAGAAAGAAATTACAGTAAGAAGTCAGTAGTACACAAAACATGATTTTCAAACCAATTTCAAATCATATAAACTTTGTCTGATCAGTACTTTCTTGTACTTTAAACTATACTATAAATTGACAAATAACAAATACGAAGAAATTAAGGCAATTCTAAAACTGAAAAATAAGGATAGAATGTAGTCTAATCAGTCACTCCTGGTATAAATTATACTAGAAAACTGAAAAAAGAAGAAACAAAGACCAAAAAGTCAGTACAACATAAAGCATCCTTTCATAATTCAACCTTAAATAACAACTCAATCCGATCAGTCATTTCTGTTATTTTAAACTGCACTATGAACCTGAGAAATGAGGAAACATTTAAAAGTGAGTACAAAGTAAAACATTTTTAAAACTAAGTCAAATGATAAGAACTCAGAATGAAAATTCACTCCTGGTATAAACTGTACTATAAAAGTGAGAAAAGAAAAAACCAATAGTGAGATCTGAACAGAACATAACATCAGAATAAAGGAACTGTCTCATCAGTCATGTCTGGTATATTAAATTATACATTGACACTGCAAAAAAAAACAAAACTGAAAAATGAGTGTTACACGAAACATTCTAAAACCAAATTTGATCTCAGTCTCCATTAGTGTTTCTTAGTATACACCATACTTTAAAACGAGAAAAAAAGAAACAAATAGTGAAAAGTAAGTATAACATTCAACATTGAAAAAATCACTCTGAAATAATAAGTCAGTGTGATCAGTTACTTTTGTTAATATATGTTATAATCATGAAACTAAATAAAAAAGAAACAAATGGTGAGGAGTGCTACATGAATCATCTTTAAAAACCTAACTCCAATGTTGATAACTTAGTCTGATGTGTCACTTCTGGTATTTTATAAGATACTTCAAAAATTTGAAAAAGCAAAAACCAATACTGAGAAATAAGTAATTAATGAAACATGTTCCTGCAACCAAGCAAAAAGAATAAAACTAAGTCTAATCAGTCACTCCTGGTGTAAACTCTACTATGAAACTGGGAAAAGAAGAAACAAAGAGAGAACTGCAAACATTTAGAAACCAACCTCAAAGAATCAGATCAGTCCTCCCGTTGTTTTAAACTACACCATTAATTTGAGGAAACTGGAAGCAAATAGAGATGAGTATGATGTGAAGCCTTAAGAGTACTAAAACAATAACAACTCAGTTTTATGAGTCACTCCTAGTCTACACCAAACTATATCATGTAACTAACAGAAAGGAAAGAAATTGTAAATGTAAAAAGCATGAAATATTTAAAATATTCTAATAAACTACACTGTCTGATACATCACTTTTGGTATTATGAAACTGCCAAACCATCTTCCTGCTGCCACTGTCACACCAACTTCTCTTCTGAAAACGAAACAATATCCTGGCTCTAACTGCCACTCCATGTCACTGTCACACCATCTCCTTGATCGCAGACAATCTCCCTGATCTCACTGCCACACCATCTACCTGTTCCCACTGCCATATACTGTATGGCTTGATATTTTTGTGGGTCGATATTTTTGTGCTTTGCTCCTGGTGGGGCAATTCCTTGTTTAATTTTCGTGGTTGAAAGTTTACATAGCCTGTAAGGGGACGGCACTTCTATGGTTTCGTAGGTTTGTATTTTGTGGCAGCCAATAACCACAAAAACCATGAAATTTACATTCCACGAGAATTTCAAGCTATACGGTATCACTCTGCTCTCACTGCAAACAACATGTCCCTACTCTCACTGCTACACATTCTACTTGTTCCCACTGCCTCACAATCTCACCAATCTCACTGCGACACAATCTTCCCGCTCTCACTGCCATACTATGTCCTTGCTTTCACTGCGATAACATCTCCCTGCTCTCACTGCAATACCATCTTACTGCTCTCAGTGACACACCTCCCAATCTCAATGCCACAATATCTCACTGCTCTAACTACAACATCATCTTTGGTCAGTGCAATAGTCAGCAGCTGAGTACAATATAGTCAGTAATACTGGTCAGTAAAGGAGCAAACTGGAACTGTCAGGAAATGAGTAAAAATGCTTTGGTCAGCCAGTAATTGAGTGGTGACCCCCTGTTGTAACTGCCGCAGAAAGTCACTGCTCTCACAGCATCACTATCTCCCTACTGTCATTGACACAACTTCTCCCTGCTGTCATTGACACACTATCTCCCTGCTCTAACTGCCGCAACATCTTCCTGCTTTCACTGCCACACCAACTCCATGCCACCTAATCTCCCTGCTACACAAACTCTCTGCCATCATTGCCACACACTTCCGCTGTCACGGCATCTTTTGTATAGAATCAGGGATGGGCCCATCAAGCCCGTCTATAATAGTTGCTTCCTTAGTAGTCCGCTCAGTTCAAGATGCACTAGTTAGCTCAGCCAGTGCTGGGCTATATATATTAATAGTATCTTTCAAATCAAATATTAGCTTTACCGGTTCAAATAACAATATCAAATAAAGATAGATAGTGCCACAGTCACATTATCTCCCACACGACTCAATAACTCACACACTCAACCCACAACCAAAATGGCTAACAAAAATTACTCTCTTACATACACAATACACTCATGAATAATAATGAGAAGTAACAATTAATAATAATTAATAATCAATAATCACAAGGAACAATAAATCACACTAAACCCTCTCACACACCCCTCTTGAATAGTAGAATACTATTCAATATCACAAATAATCAAATATAATAAGAAAATAACAAAAAGGAAACGTAAATCAGTAATAATCTCAATCTCTGCTTACAATTAAACTAGTCCAAAAGGCTCATAATGACTGTATCTTGTGCTTCAGCTACTGCTATACCACTTAGTTTTCCTGATGACAACTGCACTTCAATACGCATTTTATATAGGCAGTAGCCTATATGTATGGTTGAGGCTGATTTTTCAAGATGGTGACAAAATTTATAAATTTCAAATAATAATAACTCTTTTATTGTACCTTTTACAGCCTTAAAAATGGCTTACATGAGCCATCCGTCACTGAGCAATTCTCATGGCACCTTTTAAAGTGGACTGTAGTATTGCGAAATGATTTCTGTATCATAGACCTAAATTCAAATTTCTGCAAAATTCTTCAGACTTCTTACATCTTCTATGCACTGGATAATCTTTTAAACTAGAGAACAGCTCAAGCTGACTTTCACATCATTCCTTGGAGCGTGAGTCATGGACTACAATGGTACTTTCCATATCTTGATTCATATTGGATTATAAACTAGTTATTTGGGCGTGATATCACCAGCCCTTAAAATTAATCGCCATTTTGAAACTAAATGCGCATGCTCAGAGTTGCCATAGTGACTGACTGACTGCACTCGGCGAATATTCACTCTATTTTTCTCTTTCTCTGCATACTTGTGTGTTCAGCAGTGCAAGGACTATGTGATTAACAGTTCTTTTAAGGGCTAACAGGTAAATTATTTTGAAATAACTCTAACAAATTATGCTTCTTCTTTTATAAAGCGAAATATAATCTGACAGAGCCGTCAGGACGTAAAATAGTTTTACAGAAGCTCATTTTTAATATTTTTGACACCTGTACCTAAGACAGATCACTACAGTTCAGTGTATTTTATTATACTTCTGATATTGGATTTATTGAGATAAGTCTATACAGTTATATGTGACCATAATTGACAAAAGGTACCTTATGACAGATTTTTCAATTCATCATTATAATGAAAAAGAGCAACCTGTGATTGCTCTGTTAGGCAACACTTGCGTCTAGAAGTCACTTAGTCACTTTTTGCATCCTCTGAAGTCATTCAATGATAAATAGAGCTCAGGAAGTTGGATTTTTTAGGCTATAAAGACCAATTTTCCTATCCGCCATAAGGTACCTTTTGTCAATTATGGTCACATATCTAAAATGATAAGCAGTAGTTTTCTTGTACCTCCCGCATATATGTACTTGGTATTATGGTATTTATTTGTTGTATTGCTGTTAAGTGTAGTTGTCATGCTGTTTGTTGTAAAAAATGGAAGTAGGATAAGGAAAATGACTTAACTGGGGCTAAATTAAAAAAGTTGTCAAAGATATATGATAAAAGAAAGGAAATGGAAAATTTTATATCTTAAAACAGGTCCTATGCTAGAGCTTACTACGTAAGGCATTGTCACAGGGTTTAAAGCAAAGCTAGAGTTGCATATAAGATATAGGGTCAAGCAAGAATTGCATATAAAATCAATACAAAATATAAGCTTGCTCAGGGCCAGATCTTGAAGGGCCAGGCCCCCTAAAAAATTTTCTGGTCAAGTATGACAGTTTTATCCATGTAAACTGTGAAACAGCTGCAGTACTTGACTGTGTAAAAGTCAGTAAACCACAAAGGAGCTTATTTAAGAGGCATAATCTTCAAAATTTTGACTTCAATAATGAAATCCTGCAGGCTTAGTTGACCACACCACTAATTACCCCACCTATATAATTATGCCCCCACAAAAATTCAATCCTACATCCGCCCCTGAGCTTGCTTATTTAAGCAGTTTTGTGTTGAACCCAGGTTATATATTGCAAAAATGTAAAAATTGGTATAACAAAAACAAAAATACCAAACTTACAAAGTCTTCACAATATTCGCAAAAAAATTATTCCCAAAACCCCTAAAATAAAAAAAATGATGTCTGAAAAACATTATCAACAAAATCCAGGCCAACAAGAACAAAACTCCTTGAAAATGTATTATGAAAATAGAGACACAATATTAAGTGCAACGAAGGATAAGTTTTTACGATATAAATTTTTTGATAACAAAAGGGATAAATTAAAGATGTAAAGAAAATAAGAAGAGTCTAAAGAAAGATTATTATGATCGTAATAATGGTGAAATATTGTATAGCTTACGTTCTAATTACTCACTAACTGCACCTAATAGTGAAACAAAGGAATATTATTTTACTAAAATTATTGAAGCATTATATGACAGCCCTGAAATAGTTAATGATTTATTGCCATTAAGTATGAAAAGTGTAAATTTTGAGAACTCATCATATGACAGTAAATGTGATGCTGCATCAAGTATATTGTTAGAATCAGTTTCAAAAAACAGATCCCACAAAGTAGGCATATTGATATGTGCAGCAAATAGCATTAGGAAATTGCAGTTGAAAAGTTTTAGTTATTTTAGTGAGCTATATCACACAAAGAATAGAAGTCTTATTTTTATGAATCAGCATATTTGTATCCAAATAATAATTCTGATAGCCAATTATGTAGTCCAATTGTAATTCCAGTTGATACAAAGGCTCCAGTTATGTAGCAGGGATTGTTGACATGTTGTGTATTGATAGAGTAGAAGGATGTAATGATGATAGTGACTTTGAAGATGAAAATTTTGATAATGATAAAATGTATACAAGTAAGAGAAAGCCTACCCTGAAATTGCAATGTACAGGCAGATGCAAGCCTTTATTAGAGACTGACATTAGTTCAATTATTGAAGTTAAGCAATATTTTGATGAGCCCATTAAAGAAATGAGAAAGCATATAGATGCATGTGATAATTGTCATAATAATCATTATATGAAAAAATCCCTGCATGTCAAAGAACTAGATCAAACGCATGAACATGATTTCTCTGATAATGCAAATAGAACAATAATTATCAAAAAAGATATAAATAATTTTGAAAAATATTTTAAATTCAGAAATTGTTTGTGAAAGGATAGGCCATCCTATTGTGTGTATATTATATCCCAACTGAGTTTGATGCCAGTCACTTGGAATTTGAAAAATGTAGGATACATCACTCACTTGGAATTTAAAAAATGTAGGATACGTCACTGATGACGTCTTATAATGATATTCATAGAAGCATTGCTGACATTTTACAGCTGCATAGTTGGCCTGTACTGCACCCTAAAAAGGTTTTGTTTGTTCTGATAAGCAGTACAATAGCTGCTGGAGTCGACTAGTGTCTATACAGGCAATCATTATCAAAAGATGTTACTGTTAGCTTTTTAAAAAAAGAATTATCAGTCTGGGCGCTCGACAACATGTTCTTATGTAAACTATGACGTAGATAAATTGTCATAAAACATCATTTTGGTATGCCATTTAGTTTATAAAAAGAACCTACTTCTCAGGCTTCCCAAGGGCTAAGAGACCAAGGACCTGAGATTCTGTGATGGCATTGGGCGACTAAGACCTTTGAAAGTTCCATCCTTATCCCACATTTCTATAAGTTGTTCCAGTTATTCTTGGGTCAAACTCGTAGGGATATGGTATGGTAGTAATGTAAATCATGCTGCGTATTTTACGCAATGCATCTGTTCATTTTCCTTTGTTGATACACCACACATTTATCTTGGTAGAAATGCCCATTTAACAATAGATATTACTGATTCTTCCCTTGCTAATGGTGATATAGCACAATCGATAAATTGTGACCATAATTGACAAAAGGTACCTTATGGCAGGTAGTGAAATTTGTCTTTTTAGCCTAAGAAATCCAACTTCCTGAGCCCCATTTATCATAAAATTACTCAACCGGATGCAAAAAGTTACCATGAAACTTTTAGAAACAATGATTGTTTAACAAAGCACTAATAGGTTGATATTTTCCATTATAATGATCAATTTTAAAATCCACCATAAGGGCCCTTTTGTCAATTATGGTCACAATTTATAAATTAATGAAGCCAATGAGACTGAATTTGATAATGTGTATTATGCTACAAATGATAGTGAAGAAGAAGACCCATTTAGAATACCAATCTTAGACACTGATTTAATTTTTAGTATTCAGTTGCTATTGATGAATTTAAGAAAGTTTTGCCTGATCAAGCAGTTAATGGATGTTGCAGCTGTGAGAGGCTTTAAAAAAAAGTCTGTAACTGAAGCTAAATATTTAGGTAGCGATTTAGAATATCCTATTAGATTACATTACAGAGACTGATCCTACAGCTTTCAATAAAGTTATGTATATTTGTAATCATTGTAAACCTATTATTAGGAAAAATTAAGTTCCAGCACATTGTGTGCTCAATGGGTTGAAGTGTGAGCAACTACCAAAAGAATTGGAAAATTTGGATCCTTTAAGTTGTCAGTTAATAAAGAGGGCCAATTGTTTTTAGGCAACTGTTAGACTAGGCACACACACCTTAAAAGTGCCTGCCTATAATTCTTTGAACGCACTTAAAGGTGCAATGTTTTATTTACCCCTTCCATTGGAAAAAACAATGAAAACTTTAAATGAGGTTGGTATACATTCTAATCATTTGCCTAATGCAGAACTTAATATTATTATCAATGGACAGCCTACTAAATCAAATAATGTCTGGCATAGTTTAGTTGATGTAAATAAAATAAAAGCATTACTAAAAAAAAGAAATAAATTGGTTTTATAGAAACGTAGATGATGATTCAATTGATGAATTGTCTAAAAAAGTTATACAAGTAGTTAGCAAAGCTACTTGCAACATGCTTTAAAAGGCAATGAAAATTTTGAAGGCTTTTTGGCATATACGATTAGAAATCTTGATAATAAAATTGCAACAGGTACTGATATCAGTCAGTATAAGTTAAGTAATGTAAAAGAAGCACCTATTGACATAGGGCAAGAGCATCTTGATGTGATATGCTTTCCTACTTTATTTCCCACTGGACAATATGGAGAGCATCTTTCCAGACAATGCTATCCAGCACAGATTTTATCGTTTGGTGAATACATAAAATCAAGACTTTTAAACAGAGATTCCCGATTTCGTAGAAATCATTCATATTGTCTGTATTATTACGGATTAAAAATTAACAAGGCCTTAAAAACTGGCATATATAATATATTAAAAACATCAAGTTGGTCAAACAGTTGCTGAAATATTACAAAAAAGATGTGTTAGATGAAGAATTTGAGGGCAATTTATGTATTATGTTGGCTCCAAATACCAGGTGCAAATCAATATTGGTTCTGAGTGAAGGGTGAAGTCAAAGCAATGATTGCTGAGTATGGCTCACCAACACTTTTCTTAACTTTAAGTTGTGCTGAATACGATTCAGCTGATACAGCGCAATATTTCAGACAAGTATATAATGCTCCACAATCATACAGTATTTCTAGATTATGCATTAAGGACCCTGCTTCAGTATCGCAACAACTTTCATTGAAATTTAAGAATTTCTTTAAAATGGTCATTTCCAGAGAGGTGTTTTAGGCGAAGTACAGCAGTATTAAGTTAAACAGATTATTAAATGCATGAAGTGCCTCATTGTCACTTCCTCCAATGGATTAAAAATGCTCCTGTTGTCGGTATCATTTGTCCAGAAGTCTGTTCTTTCATACGAGATAGAATTACCTGTCACACACAAGATAGTATACATCGCCTGATTTAATTTTTTTGGTAACAAAATACTAAATGTGCAAGTATAGCAAATACTGCAAGCAAAATATTAAAGTCGGCAAGACCCATTTATCTAGATGCCGATTTGATTTTCCTTGACCAGTATGAGATAGTATTTGCATCAATGATTTTGAAAATAGCTTGAAATCATGCAATAAAATATTTTATCTGAAACGAAATGAAAAAAGTGAGTCAACGACTGCAGTCCTTTACTGTTAACATTGTGGCATGCAAATATGAACTTGCAATACATAGTATAGAGGAATCTCTCCTTAACAGAGTATGTAATTGGATAAGTCACTAGAAAGAAAAGATTCATGCAGAGGACTTATGGTATGAAGTCAGCAGCTGTGACAACATATACTGCAGGCATTAGAAAATTGTACTAAAATGACTTCGAGCTAAAGAAGTAGGGCTACATGAAGCTACTGATCGTCTTGGTGAAAGTTTATACATGAAATTAGTAAATGTACAGTAAGTTAATGTGTCCTTGCGTCATAAGAGGAGCAGAAAATCAAAAACTATTCATATTTAACTAAAATGGATCGATCTTCTAAAGGCACTTTTAATCCTGGCTTAATTGAAAACTTTTATGCAACAAGACAAAATAACATGGAAGATGTATCTCTTTAGGAATTTGTTGCTAATTACAAATTTGATAAAATAAGAGTAAATGGAGAAAGAGAATACGAACGTTGATCACAGCTAAGTCCTTCCAAACCATAGGAAATTTAATCCTATGCAAAAAGTGGAAAGAGACGATTTTTATTACTTGCTCATATTTTTATTTGTGACTTTTAGAGACGAGAGCACACTCATAATGGAAGGTGAAATAATCGAAGCTGTTAGGTGTCACAGAGAAGCATCTATACGTAGCATTGAGAATCATGTCAACAAACTGCAGAAATTATTAGAAGCTGAACGTAATTTGAAGAAAATAGTTAATGCAAGAAAGAAAGCTGGTTTCACTGAAAAACTTCTTGTAAACAAAGGAAGATGATGTGCTTCAATTACTAGGTGAAATAATGAAAGCAGTAGCTGACATTGCTGACATGCATATAAATGTAGCTAGTTTAACAATAAAGCAAAAAGAGGCAATGCTTTATGTAGTTCAAAAAAGAATTTTTGATAGAATGAGGAGTCATCTTATAAATCAAACAGAACATGAAGACTTATTACAGAATGAAATCTTCAAGACAACTTAGATTAGATAATATCAAACTGCTAAGGATGTTTATTAGTGGTGTAGGTGGAACTGGTACATCATTTTTAATAGTGGCAATAAAATGCCTAGTTGGTGACATATGGCATCCAAAAAGTGGCGAAATTATGTGTGCTATTGTAGCACCAACGGGTATAGCCGCATTTAATGTAGGTAGACTAACAGTACATAGATTATTTCAGCTACCAATAGAGCATGAGGGACGGACAGTTGGATATTGGGTTTGAATAAAGAAGCTCAGAAAAGGATAAAAATGACACTTAAAAATTTAAAAATTATAATAGTAGACGAGGTATCTATGGTATCCAATCTAAATCAAGCATACTTACACATGCACTAAGAAGATATATTTGGCACTGATGAATGTTTCGGATCCCAAAATATTTTATTCGAAGGTGACCTCTTGCAATTTCCACCAGTTAATGGTAGGCCAGTATTTTTAAAAAATTAGCGACAAACTAGTAAAAACTAGACTTGTAGCAGCAAATGCAGTTAACATATAGAAAGAAAAAGTATAACATGATGAACTAACAATCAATGAACGACAAAAAGGAGACGAAACTTTCTTTAAGATGCTTGATTCTGTTAGGCAGGGCTGTCTGACTGATGAAACTATTGATACGCTTAAGAGTCGTGTATTGAAAGTTTCAATAAAAAAGAAATATACAGAATTGGAAAGTGAAGGAACAATTCTTCCATTTTGCCTATTTTCTAAGGTAGACGCCTGCCAAAAAATCAATGAATAATTGTTAGAAAGTCTAGAAACTGAGAAAATAGAGAAATAGCATGATTTATTGTTTTTGATGAAAGTGCAGCACAACAACAATTGAGAAAAACAAAAAAAATTAGAGAAACTAAATGATCAACCAAGCAAAACAGATGGTTTAGAAACTGTCTTGACTTAAGCAGTAGGCTGTAGAGTAATACTAAGATGTGTATTATGGACGCGACTGTAGAATGAGTTAATGGTGCCACTGGTACAGTAATGGGTATTTATGCTACACACATATCAATCAAACTTGATCATATTGATGAACCTTGTGACTAAGAAAGGTTACATCTAGATTTATGCTATTTAAGAATTTGTATATACATAAAAAACAGTCTCCCCTTCTTTTCTTATGCTATTACTATTCATAAATGTCAGGGCCTCTCACTAGATACTGCCATTATCGACTTATTATATAGGCAGTAGCCTATATGTAAGATTGAGGTTGGTTTTTCAAATTGGGGGCAGTTTTTATGATTTTCAAGCACTTATAACTCTTTCATCTTCCATTGTACAGCCTTATAAATGGCATTAATGAGCCCTCCTTCACTAAGCGATTCTCCTGGTACCTTTAAAGTGGACAGCAATGTAGTGGGAGGATTTCTGGAGAATAGGCCCAAATTTAAATTTCTATAATATTCTTCAGACTTTTTCTTTTCTTTCATCTTCTATCAACACGAAAATCTTTTAAGCCAGGAAACTGCTCGAGTTGGCTTTTACATCACTCCTCTGGGCTTGGGTCAAGTACAGGACAAGTGGCTTCAAAAAGAAGCAAAGACAAAGAACAATGGAAGACAAATTCCAGCTGCAGCACCGCGTGGGTTTGTTGTTTGACGCCATTTTAATTTATGCGCACGTCATTAGCATGAATATGATTAACCTCTCCACATAATCATAACAGTAAGTATTTTTTATTAATTTAAGAAAAAAGAATGGAAACAAGTAATTAAAAAAAATTAAAAATGGACAAGTAGTAAGATTAAATTGTAAAAAAGTAAACAAACAAGAGGGTACTTGCAAAGTGGTGTGATAAATCCTACACCACTGCATAAAGGACATGGCTTCATAATTATAGTAGCCTGTGTGGATAAGTACAATGCTTTTGGGTAATATTCTTCATGCAGTGATGTAGGATTTGTTATCACAACACTTTGCAAGTACCCTCTTGTTTCTTTACTTTTTAACAATTTAATCCTACTACTTATCCATTTTTAATGTTTTTCTAATTACTTGTCAACTGATGTTTTGGGGATGGTATGGCATATGTTGCATTGTCTTGTGTACGTACTTTGCATGGATTACATTTATTATCATTTAATCCTCTCTCTGTTAAAGTTAGTAATCAGTGCATTAGCGAAAGTAACCGCCTCAGAAGTAAATTTTGGAATGACTTACCTCAAGTCAAGAAAAGTAAAGGAAAGAAGAGAAAGATTAAAGTGACTGGTATAATTGATGATTGTGAACCTTGTAGTAAGAATGCCAAGGTGTCTGTAAGTCAGGTACAAAGTACTAGTAACAGTACTGTTACTAGCAATAAACAGTCTGATTGTATCTTTAAAACTTTCGAACATTAAATGTTAACCAAAAAATAATATAACCAAGTGTGTTGAAATAATGACCATTGTAGTAGGAGTCTGATTGTATCTATAAAACTCTCTAGCATTAAATGAAAGACAAGTAATCCGAAACAAGATGATAATGTCATCTCTACTAATGAAGAGCTCCCCAACCCAGATATTGTGAGGAGACAAAGGGATTATGTTTATTACCCTGGTAATGAAGAATATCAAAGATGGTGGTGTGAGATTTTAATTCTCAAATTTGTCACGGCTGCTAGTCCAACAACACCATTGTCAGATGAAAGAGTTCCTAATAGTATTCTTGATGTCCCTGGTGATGGGAAGTGTTTATTTTATGCCCTTTCATATCTCGTTACTGGGTCAATTGCTCAGCAATACGAATTAGGCAAAGCAATTGTTAGTAATATGCCAAACATTGGAGAAGAATGGGTTAATAGCACGTTAAGTGCAACCAGATATTTAAGCATATATGGATACATAACTAAGTCCAAAATGTATAGAAATTATGTGTGGGCTACTGAGACAGAGATTATTACATATCTGCAATATTAGGTACAACCATATATCATATTCACTTACTCCTACTTTTGTTGGCAGGGCTAGATATGGTACCAAGGAGTAATATGGCATTCCTTGTGATACTAATACACCTGCTTTGCATTTGAAGCATGTTGGTACCAATCATTTCGAAGCAGTTAAATCTATTACTATTTCTTAAGCATTGATTGTTGATGGAAGTGGGTATGGTGTATGGGGGGATCCATCATCTTAAAAACATTGGTTGTTTAATGTGACTTGTATTTCACTGCATGTGCAATGTAAGTGATGAGTGAGTGTGTGTGGAAACCATTGGTGCATATCCACCCAGTATTGCTTGGTATGAAGAGATCTAACTGCATTCAGGAAGTGAGATTAATCAAGGTATAACAAATGACAGTAAATATCAATTACTTGTTAGTATAATGGAAAGGGAAAGGGTGTGAAAGAGGTTTACAGTTAATTAGAGTTTAGCATTGATTCAAATTTGTGTGACTATCATTTATGTAGCACAAAGGGTTAGGAT
>NW_003546258.1:624712-626667 GCF_000090795.2 Amphimedon queenslandica | reverse complement strand
TAGAGGATGGTGAAGAAAATGCATCTAATATGTTGAAATTTCACGAATGTCTTTCATCTCTTACTTCTGCTAAATGTGACACCTGTTTAGAAAGATTTCCAACTCTATCAGTCACCTCTCAGCCAAATGGTATCAATGAGTGCAGTAGATGTGCTCATGACAAGAGTATTCCCAAAAGGTACTCCAGTGCAAACAACATGGACCCTGGACCAGTACCACTACAGTTGCAGGTTTGTTTCTCATTAATTAAACCATTAAATTATTTTTGTTATTATTAGAGCCTCAGTCAAACAGAGGAAATGCTGATATCTGCTGTAATGCCTGTTATGTCCATTTACAGGTTACCTCATGGACAATATGGCTACAGTGGCCATGTCATTAATTTTCCTCAAGATGTACATGGTTTTGCTACCACATTACCCAGACTGCCATCTGAGGTAGATATTCTGGTTGTTCGGAAGGAAAAGGAACAGACTCATAGAGACTTTCGTGTCCGTAGGAGAGCTGTGGAAGAAGCCCTTACATGGTTGCTGGCTAATAACATCTATTACAGGAGTATTGGAGTCAGTGTAGATCAGAACACATTGGCCAGTTTACCTGAAGATGGAGATCTTACTGACCTTCGCACAGTTCAGCCTGCAGAGTCTCAGGGAGAAGTAACACCAGATGACGTTAGTACTGAAGAACACTATTCATCATCATTTGTACCTAATGCTGCACCACCAGCTACTGAGAGGGAAACCATTGAGCAAGCAGTACAATCCTTAGGACAGCCACAGTCATCTCATCTCATGTGGCCAAGCATTGGAGGAACTCCTATCAATGAGTTCCAGACTGAGGGATACTTCTCAATGGCATTCCCTACTTTATTTCCTACTGGTAAGATTATAATGGCGTTTTATAATAATTATTTATTTATGTTTATAACATGTAGGTGCTGCAGACTTCAATGGTATACGTATGAATTCAGTCACAGTTGGTAATTACTTCACTCACCTCATGAAATATGACGATGGGAGATTCGCTAAGCACCCTCGGTTCCGTTTCTTTGCTCTCAATACTGAGATGAGATGGCGTGCTAATGAAACTGGGCGAATTTACATCAGACAACATCCTGGTGAAGCTCACCTTACTGTAGATGATCTTCGTGACATGATTGGTCGTGAAGGAGAATCATTTTCAAATAAAGTCGTTCATTATGGAGCAAGTCTACGTGGTACCAGGCAGTACTGGTTTAGAGAGAGGAACCATCTCATTGCTATGATTGACACTCTAGGACTGCCCACCATCTTCTTCACTCACAGTGCTGCTGATCACCAGTGGCCTGAGTTAGCTAGCCTCATCTGTCCTGAAGATCCAGACAATAAGCAAGCTCGTGTGAAAGCTGTTATTGATAACCCTGCTTTAGCAGACTGGTTCTTCTACTATAGGATCCAGAAGTTTGTTGATGCTTTTTATATCCATACTCTTAAAGCCACAGACTACTGGATGAGGTTTGAGTGGCAACATCGTGGTAGTCCTCATGTACATGGACTAGCTTGGCTACCCAATGCTCCTAATGTTGAGGACCTTCTCTCATCATCACCTGATCTTGTGGAGTCAACTAAACAAGAGATCATTGAGTACGCTGACAAGATAATCTCTACCATCAATCCTGCTGTCCTTCCTGATGGCAGTAATGTCAGTGATGCTCCACCACCTAAAGTTGATCCACATATATGCAACAAGCCATACTCAGAAGTAACAGATTTAGAGGAAGACCTGACTGATCTAATAGCCACGTGCCAACGACACACTCGCTGTTCAGAGTCCTACTGCCTACGTACACGTAATGGCAAGCAAGAGTGTCGATTTGGATATCCTAAAGATCTTCAGGCACAGACCAACATCAACATCACAGAGGAGGAGCCTGTAATACTCACTGCACGTAATGATGGGATGCTCAACAGCTTTAA
>NW_003546258.1:618450-620826 GCF_000090795.2 Amphimedon queenslandica | reverse complement strand
CTACTTCATTTTTATTGAATAAAAAAAAACAATTTTAAAATTGAAATTTTTGATGAAATCATGTCATATATCATAGACAGTAAGTACACATCATCAGTTTCATTCCTTTTTCTTCCTTTGTTTTATCTCTTCCTTTACTCTTGCTCTTTCCTCCTCTTCTAACCTCACCCTTCTTTTAATGTCCACTTCTTCCTCTATCAACTTCTGTTTTTTCTTTTCTTTTCTTTCCCTCCTTCTCTCACGAACTTCAAAGTAATTTAGTCTCCTTCTAAGATATTGAACTTCATCTTCAAGACATTCAATCTTTTTCAGAGAATCTTCATATTTCTCTTTGTACAGTCCCAATTCTTCCTCTTTCTCTTTAATATCCTTTTTCAGTTGTTTACGAGCTTTTCTTAAATGTTTAGCATCTTTAACGTAGCTAGGTTCATCAGAACTACAATCAGACTTATCACCCTCAGCCATCAACCAGAAACTGAAGAGGTTTTCAACTGGGGGCAGTAACAAAGAAAGTCTGTAGAGTGATGAAAAAGAGGAGAACTGAAATAAGAGCCAAACAAAGGAGATAAGTAGATAGATAAACGCGAGAGAAGGTGATCCCATATGATTAAAGAAGTGAGAATAAAGTGAGACACTAGGTACACGTGAAACCTCATGCGTAAACTGCGCATGCTCAACATAACAGAAGCCTTCCTTCACGTGATCTCAGTACTTCTCACTTCTTTAGTCACTTCAGATAGTGCCAGTCTCACTTCTTTTATCCTATGGGATCTCCTTCTCTCGCGTCTATCTATCTACTTATCACCTTTGTTTGGCTCTTATTTCAGTTTTCCTTACTCTCATATATGGCAGAAAGCCAGTACGAACAGGGGGATGAACCAACCAGCTCTACGAAACTCACAGTTTCGTCAAGTCAAGCAACAAGAGCCTCTACTGATCTAGCAAAACCGATTTCATCCATCACTGATACTGCTGAAAGTACTATTATTCAAGGTGTAGTCACGAAAATGTCTCCCATGAAACTGAGTAAAACCAAACGAAAGTACTATTTTGGCACAGTATCACATGAATCCTCTTCTAAAAGATTTGTATCGTTCAATACAGCTCTCTTTGATAAAATGAAGACATTTCACGAGTCCTCCGAAACTATAGAGCTGCAAAATTGCTCCATTCAAAGGTCGTCTCTTAATAATGCAGAACTTGAGATCATGCTCAATAATAATACCGACATATCTCCTTCTCAAAAGAAATTTAAAGTAGAAGATGTTGACCTGACTCCCAACTTCACCAGTCTTTCTCAGCTAGCAACAATATCCATAAATCAAGTCATCAACATATCTATTAAGGTTTCCAAGGTGGAAGAACCTACGCAGGTTTTAGCTAAAACCAAAACCCTCACCAAGCAGGATTGTATCGTTAATGATGCTACAGGAGCAACTAGAATAGTTTTATGGGAAGCTAATGTGAATAAGTTGGAGGTGGGTTCTTCATACCGTATAATGGATGTTAGGGTCAAGAAGTATAGCCGTCAGAAGTACATCTCTTTAACACCTGAATCAATTATTGAAGCCATTAGTGATATTGGTGAAGTACAGACGGCACCGACATTATTAAATGTAGATGAGATTTCTCCCAACATCATTGAAGGTGAAATTGTTTCTTTAAATTACACTGAATACTACTTATGTCCAATTTGTAATACAAAAATGGTACAAGTGTCGTCTCTGATCGGTCAATGTGATAAATGCCAATCCAAGTCTAGACTCTCCTTAAATAAGAAATATCGGATCGCAAAAGTGCAAATCAAGCAAGACAGCAACACTATCATTAGTGTCACGTTGTTTAACAACACTCTTCAAGAGCTAGTTGATCTAAATATGACTAAAGAGAGTATTGAGGAGACTCTACTGATGCGTACAGATCCAATCAAAGTTACAGTTAATAGCAATAACATTGTTGTTGCTGTTGACAACTGAACCTTCATTCTGAAGTCATCGATTGTTTATCAGATATAAATTTTTGATTCTTTTCAGTTTTCACTTATGAATTTTTGGTTGTTTTCACTTACAAATTTTTGGTTCATTTTTGTTCAATTTTGTCAATAGTAAAATAATTTATATGGATTTTGAATGTCAACACAGATATTTTTTAGCTTGTATGATAACAAACTTTGCCCGTGCTCGCCCCATAATGTTAGTAACATCGTCCTAGTAGGATTCCATTATCAACTGTACATGTACGTGTAGCGCTATCATCGTTCTCATAATTATTATGAACAATGTGAATGTAGAGTAATACACTGTATGTCACTCTACCTGATGGTTGTCTTAGGTACTGGTATCCTGACTACAAATATGAACACCTGAAGACTTGACT
>NW_003546258.1:585775-615965 GCF_000090795.2 Amphimedon queenslandica | reverse complement strand
AATAGAGGGACTAGCTGACACCACTCTACTAACTGCTTCTTGTGTTAACATACGTTCAGCATAAAGTAACCAAGCAATACTGACAGAATCACAAAGAGACTGAGACAGGACAGTATGACGATTATTAAAAATATTAATAAGAGCATGATGTTCTATGATAAAATGCAATGATTATAATTACATACATTGTAAGTTATGATTGACTCACTTAACTTCTCAGCTACAGCAGTTTCATTCATAGATCGTAGAGCATCTGACAGTGAGTCCAAGTTGGCTCCTCCTCTACTGTCAACATTATCAGCTCTACCTAACCATTGGGAGAGGCACTCTGTCATACAGCGAGATACATCATGAGGATGATTCTTTTCTATGGCATCCAGTGTATTTTTCCTTAGTCCTAGTTTAAGTCCAAGCTGATGCCATTTTGTTTCTGGGAAGCCACATCTCTGCAATAAGTCAAGAACATCAGCAAGATCATCAACACCTAGTACATGTAGGAAATCAAAATGGCGGATTTTGTCATCATCATCATCATCATCATCATCATCATCATCATCATCATCATCAAAGCTTAGCTTAAGCTTACCTAAACAATTTTGACCAGTGGCCATAGCTCTATAAGTGTACCACGAGTACTCTGGACCCCAGCCCAGGTCACCCTCACCAGGTCTTAGAAGTCAGAACTCACAAAATGAAATAAACTATCTAGCTAGATCTAGTAAAGTAGGGAGGGAACGAGGGTGGGGTTTAAATAAAAATACTGTTAAATAGATCTTACATGAATGAATGCTGTTATCTTTGTTGTTTACTTTATAGACCTAATCTTACTAGTCGAGACTTCTTTTAATTACTGTTTCATGGAAAGTGAGTTGCCTGTACTTGATGTCCACTACTCCAAAGAAAATTTTATTTTAGAATCAAAGTCATGCCAAACTTCTGAAGTTGGAGAAATTCCAGCAATCCTGGCATCACCAGAAGAAAATGAGGACCCAAAGAATAAACTAGATGAATCAAATGGAAGTCTTATGAAAGAAAATGAAGATAAAAATTTGGAACATAAAAATGAACCGGTAAAAGATGCCAGCAGTATGAAGGTTCAGAGTGATGATGATACGAAGAGTAAAGAAACACCCACTGATCGAGCCACTGACACTGTTTCACAAGGTGATACGAATGACAGCAAAAAAGAAAAAGTTGGAAAACCAGCAGGAACAAAAGAGAAGCTCAAAAAGACTGGGAAAGTGACGGCAGAAAAAAAGGGTCCTTCTGCAGCCAAGCCGGAAAAGTCTTTAGAAGAGTTTCCAAAAGATCTAACTGGATTTGGCTATAAATTTAATCAAGGTATAATATCACAATTACTATTATGTGAAATCAATATGTATCACTGTGGTATAGATGGACATATGGTGTCTATTGAAACAGGCGAGTCGTTTAAGTTTGAAGTACGTAAAGGTGACAAGAAGTATAACCAGAAACACTATGAGGCATTAGGAGAAGTTAGCCTATAGTGTATTAATGTACGGTACATGTATTATTAATGTGTTAATTTATTGTATAGGTAATTACACCAATGGTTTATGATTTACTGATTGATAAAGCACATCTAGTCAAGCATTTAATACCAGTAAGAGAACTATTACTAATAGACTTACTGTGTATGTATTGAGAGTTTGAGACCATCATACACACTACAATCATAGCACAATCAAAGTGTGATGGTAATGTACCTTATAGCTACAAGTTTTTGTCAGTCAAAAATTTTGTCAAAATCTTAATTTCTTCTTAAAAATTTTTTTGTCAATTAAATTTTCGTCATTTTTGTTATTAATCCACATACTACTCATGTGGAACAAAAATTTTGTTGGTTAAAAATTTTGTCAAGCAAAAATAACTGATGAATTTGACGAAAATTTTGACCAAGAATTTGGAGCTATACGGTACTTGTATAAAGATAGAAACGGGCATATTGCATAGTCGCACGTGCAAGATTTAACAGTGGATTTGAAAATTGCTTTTAAAAAATTAGATAAAATGCCACATAATACACAGGATATTTTTTCAAGGATTGCTATTAAAGAATTTTTATTTTTATAATTTTTAATGCATATACGTACGTGTGCCTTGTTGTATATGAAGTTTGAATCAAAATTAGATTTTTTAATAAATTCTTAAATTACTCAAAAATCGGGCCAAATTCCCTGTACTATAGTACAGGGTCTATGGCTAAAAATGAGTAGGAAAGAATTTTTAATTTTTATAATTTTTTCTGATACATATACATGTTTTTACTTTGTGTAGCAAGTTTGAGCTGATCCTACTAAAAATTGGATTTTTTTTACAAATTTTTAAAGTTACTCAAAAATTAGACTAAAGTCCCTGTATTATAGTACAGTGTTTCTGGCCGAATTTCACCAAAAATGTCTAAGTGAAAATTCTCCATTTTTATAATTTTTTTTGATACATATACATGTTCTTATGTTGTGTAGCAAGTTTAAGCTGATTCCAATCAAAATTGAATTTTTTACAAATTTTTAAAGTTGCTCCAAAAGCCATAATGTACTGTACAGCTGTACATACATGTACATGTAAAGGACACTGCTGACCTACTTTGTATGTTTCTGTACTTTTGTGAGTTTAATTTTCATTTTTGGAGCTTGGGAAAAGAACTACTAAATTAAGCATAATATGTATTTGTACAATGTACGTTTATACACGTTACCACTAAAGTTTAATTTACAATGTAGGGACAATTTAACATTCAAAATTTATTGTAAAAGTGTGGTTGAGTTGACCATTTGATGCATCTATGACAATACAGTAAATTCAGGTGTAGCATCATAATAGACACATTTTCATAATAATTGTTATGACTATAACATCCCCTTTGCATTTAGAATTTACAGTTTTATTTGATAGGTTGACAGGAAACCAAAAGAGCCATTTTCGTTTATCTTTGCATCACATGATGCATTCACCAATGAAGAGAAACTGATGGTAATAATACATGGAAGTGGAGTAGTGAGAGCTGGTCAATGGTCTCGAAGGTATGATATTACTATTGGGAGGATGGACTCCTGCTATTAGGCAGTTGTATTATGAGTATGGTCAGCCAAGTGTGCTTCTTTCTTAATTTGATGTGCTGATTTGTAAAATTTGTCACAACTTCTTTAATGTAATACAGGGATTAAAGATTAATTTATTTCAATATAATTTTTAACCATTTTATAACATTAAAAACTAATTAATATCAACCAAATAAAAACAGTACAAATTAACTGTAATAAAAGTTGATTGTCCTTTCATTATGCAAGCCCTTGTTGCATCACAGGAGCTTTACCTAAAACTTGTGTAGTTTCATATCCTTCATTCCCTTATAGTTTAATTATCAATGACTGTTTGAACAGTGGTACACAACTGCCTTTTATCAAAAGAGCAGCTGATGTGAGTTTTACCTACCTCTCAACTTACCTTGAATGAATTAACATGCTCTCACTCCCTTTCTCTCTCTCTCACTTAGGAAGGGTATGGCATTATTGTGTTCAATGGAAACAGAAACCATGAAGATGACGATGAAAAGAAACGTGAAATTAGGGTAAGACAAAAAAGCTTTTTTTCTTACATTTTCACGACATTTTTAAATTTCATTTTACACGAAACAAAAAAATTCAGGCTATGTTATCATTACACGAAACATGAAACAAATGAAGCTTAGGTACGTATGTATAAGAAAAGAAGCCTTAAACGAAACAATTATTATTAGAATGAAATGTTGAATGTGAGTCCAGCAACATTAGTTGAAAGCTTAAGAGAGAGTTTAGAGAAAAAAACCTTTAATTAATACAATATTGAAGAAGAAGCCTGATTAATGGTAGTAGCTATCAAATGGCCTGCGTCTATCATATTCATCATCTCTTGGTCTATCATAATGCGACATTAAGGACTGTTCATATTCAGGGTAATACCCAGCACCAGTTCCTCTTGCCTGCTCTCTATAATCCCCTCCTGTCCTATAAGCTCCTTCTTGTCTATAATACTCTGAAGGAGGAGGGGGAGGGTATCTACCAGAAGGTGGAGGGTATCTTTCATAATAGCGATCGGCTTCAGAGGCACGATATCTTTCAGCGAGTCTTTCCTCCATGTACCTTATCTCTAAATATCGTTCGTAGTAAGGATCGTGGTAGCGCGGTGGTATGTCATCATAGTAGCGACTATGGTGACTGTGGTGACGATGGGAGTCACTGTCTCTCCTTCGTTCGCGGTCTCGTCTCCTTTCGCTCCTCTCGCTGCGGTGGTGGCGATGACGATGGTGACGATCATCATCGTCGCGACTTGATCTTGAAGGCCATGGCCTGGTTTCGTCAAGTTTTTCTAAATAATTAAGACAACACAGTTAAAGATTAATTTCTTGTCTGATCTTGTCCCTCTCTCTTTCTCTCCTTTCATATTTCTCATGCTGTAACATACCTCCCTCAAGCTTCTTCCATGCTGCTGGCTTGTCTACCACTAGAGTGTACATAGAAAAAGATATGAATGATAATAGTAACTGATAGAAAAAATGATAATTTGAGATAAGAGTCAGGAGACCAGAGACATAGATATGATAAAAAGGTGGATTTACATTATTATGCTAGTTCTGATGTTACTTTTATGCTAGAGTTGAATTTGATTCAACTCTAGCTTTTAAAAATGCATGCATGGAAAGGTTCAGTTGCCCACACTTTTGATTAATAATTGAGGCATAATAATTATAAAGCCACCTTTAGTGTTATTTGTTTACATTACTGACCTAATTTCATGCCGTGCAATGACTTCCCGTGTATTTTTCTAATTGATTTTCGTGCACTCTCTTCACTGTCAAACTGAACAAACCCGTAGCCATCAAGAATTGATATAGCCACCACTTTACCGCACTCACCGAAAAGCTTAAGTAAATCTTGACGTGAAGCTCTGCTAGTGTTTAAGTGGCCAATGAAAACTCGCGAACGAATCGACTTGGCATCAGTAGAACTAGTGTCAGACTTTCCAACAGTGAAATCAACTTCACTGAGTTCACAGTCATCAGGCTTTTTATTATTACCGTTACTAGTACTGGCCCCTGTATTATCATCCCCCTTATTGCTATCTCCCTCCTCATTATTGTTCTCTTCCCCATTTTCATTCACCTCCCTGTCGCTTGACTGACTGTCTTCTGGTTGGCTTTCAGGCGTTGGGTCATTAGTATCCTCCGCTGTGTCTTCTACAGTTAGCTCAGGCAATATTTGTTCTGTCTCTTCCCCGTTTGTAAGGATTTCCTTATCTTCCTCGATCAGCTCCACTACTTCCACTATTTCCAAGTCTTTGGGGCTAGCATCCGCCATCTTGACAGAAATCTTTTGACTGTGGTCTCTCGAAGCAAGGGAAACTGAAAGAAGAATACGAAGAAATGTTAAGAAAAGCTAAAGGAAAGAGAGAGTATAGAAATAGTTTCTTTGTAGCCAGTTACTATGAAACGAAAACGATTTGAAAACTAAGCCCAGTGAAGATAGAAGAACTGAAGAATGTGGTAACGATGTTAGATCTTAGTTTACGAGAAATTACGGAAATATTAATTGTAAACTTGAGAATACGGAGATTACATTAATAAATAAAATAATTGAGATTAATTATTGTATTAATGAATGAGATTTTTTTCATATTTTAGGGTAGTTCCAGTCCAGTTGAACATGGGCTATATGTGTGGGAGAATTTTATTGCCCGCAAAACTAAAGCAGAAGTTATCCATATAATAGCACACAGTTATGGAGGAATTGTCACAGTTGAATTAGTTGGTTCATTTCATCACTGTTCAGTAATATATACTTCAGCCATGATTCTTTAATAGGCAAAGAAATTTTCTGATGACTTCAGTAAACGAGTTCAAAAGATAGCCTTCACAGATTCTGTTCATGACTTGGACACTCAGAAAGCACCAGGTGATGTTCGACGATACTTCACTAGAGTAAGGAATGACTGATACTTATCATCCTATTATGATCCTATGCTGTCTATAATAGGTTGCAGTCAACTGGGTTAGTAGTAATGATCCTTTGGATACACCTCAAAAATACGGTAGAAGTGAGGTGCAGAGAGTCTCAGCAGGTTAATTTGTCTAATATTATTATTCTCCTATAGAATTCAGATGAGGTTTTTACTATTAATTAGTTACTTGAACATTAGGTTTTTGTACTTAAAAGTTAGACATGTACATCATTAGTTATTGGGAATATTGTGCATAATGGTCATGTATGTGTACACATACCGTATAGCTGGAAATATTTGCTGGAATTTAATTTTGCTGTCCATCATAAAAACGCACAATTTAATTCCGCAAAGCATTATAAGTAATCATAGATATTATAGTACACAGGGATTGGAAACGGGGGAGTAGGCTGGTTGATGTTGCTATTGGTTACCGGCCCAATACCTGGTTGATTTCCCATCTCCTCCATTAGTGAGGCTGTACTGCAAGGACTTCGAAGGATATTTATGGAGATCCAAGAGGACGCTTACTTATATACCTACCGTTCCATATAGAAAGTGTTGGACTACCTGCAGCAAGGTTTTTACTTCTACAACGTTATTTTGCAATGAGTTATAGGTACAACAAAATTTTTTCATTTTTCGCCCTTTTTCTGTAGTAACAAACTCATGTTTCATGAATTCTAACCTTAACTAGTATCATTCGATATGCAAATGGAAACTCTTTCATATGATTATAAAGATATTGCATTTTACTCTAGCTTGTTTTCAAAAAAGGGATTATAATGACGAAAAATACATTTTATGGTTTTAAAAGTGCCATAACATTAACATGGTAAAATTATCTATACAATAGAAAACAGAATTATAAAGAGGAAACATTAGGCTTCTTGATGGATTAATTTCACTTGCATAGGAACACTTGTTTGCGAGATATTGCTCCTAAAAGAAAGAAAATCAAGGGTAAATTGTGACAAAAAAATTTCAATGAGCCTCTGTCAGCAGCAGCAATACAAATGAATGGAGGTTGGGCTACGCCCACGCTTCCGTTTCCAATCCCTTTCATTTACTCTAATATCTATGAAGTAATGGGTGTATCAACTGTACACGCCTACACCAGCAAAATTAAATTCCACAAACATTAAAATTAGCTATATGGGTACAAAATCGTAAAATATAATTCCTGCAAACTTTTCCAGCTATACGGTACTACACAATCATCATTTGATTATTCGAAGCTCTAGTTTTTACATAACATTGAATGGATGATCAGTATAATGATGTTCCCTTGAAGTATAAAGATCACTGTTCACTCTGCTGTAATACTTTTGTTGCAGGTACACCAAAACATCCAGAAACTTCGTGGTTTGCTTATGAGTCCATTTTCAAGTTTCTACAAGATCCATTTTATAAAAAATAGTAACGCTTAGTTATATATTTATTTTAAATAAAGAGTATTTTATTTTTGATCTTGATAACAAACTATTTCAGTAGAAAAAACACAATTATAATAACTATTGATACAACACTTCTGTTTGTGAAGATTTGTTAATTTGAAGCAACTGTAAAAATTTGTAAAAATCCAGTTTTGATTGGAATCAGCTCAAAATTTGTACACAACATAAGTACATGTATATGAAAAATTTTCTCCCAAGCCATTTTTAGCAAAATTTGGCTAAATATATCCTGAACCACACTGGAGCTCACACTTGTCTCCTAAACTGATCAACGCCACTTAGATCTATATATAATTGTACAGCTCAGCCTCAGAGGGCAGGAAGAGGCATTATTGGAATATAATTAGATCTATGGATCTACATGAATAAATAATTCAAATTACTATAGGACAAGAAAATGTAGTCATTATTTTTACGAGTTATTAATCTATACTATTTCATTTGTCGTTGGTTCACTTTTCTTGTTATCTTCACCTTTAGTATCATCATGAGCCTCTAGCTCTGTGTTTGATTGATACTCCTGCTTCATTTGGGAAGCATTTTGCTTGAAAGACCTCATGATCCTCGACCTACAGAACAAGCACTAAAGTTCATTTGTGTCATTCACCCGAGCACTCATTTTTTACTTTATACATGTAACCTCAAATATATCAATTTGTTGAATCTAACAAAAATTAATTGCGCATCTAATAATGGCTGTACTGTTAACTAGGTCCTCTTCTTTTGTCAGTACAGGAAATGATCCAGGAGTACAGCAAAAACCAAAGCTCAATCAATGAATGCATTAATATCACGCATTGCCACTTGTTCTGCAATCTGTACTTCTGGTTGCAACATCTCGTGCAGTAACCCATAAGAAAGTACATGCATAATTATGACACATAGTTGCACTACTTGATCACAGTACTAAAGCTTAGTTGGGTAGAGCTATATGTGAATCATTACTACATATATTCATGTTGTGTTCTGATTAATTTGGGTTTAACCCTGATTTTCTTACTTATTTTCAATAGATATATCCACCTTTGCAAATATATTTTGCATAACATTAGGTGGTAAGAAGTATCCATATTCAATGAGCATGTCCAGCAGTTTCTATTTAAAAAAGTGATGATTAATAAAATCAGCTACCACATTCAGGGAATATTTCAATTTGTAAACACTAAATTAAATTCGCACACATCATGCGTGGCAAGCATATTCTTGCATATGAAGATTTCCAAAGCACAAAATTTCCCAGAATGAAATATTCCAGGAATATTGTAATTACCAAAGTTTGTGGTGTATCTGAAGCTTCAGCATGAGCATTTAAAAGACCAGACAGCGCAAGATATCTAATACAGATGATAATAATTGCGTAAAGCATGATAACAAATAGGGTTTTGCTATCATCAACTTACGATGGGGTGATCTTATATTTTTCAAACGTTTCAAAATGCTTCCTACACATTGTATTGCACATGTAAAAAAACAAAATTTAAAGTTTGCAAACTAACCATGCTTCTGATATTCCTCCACACAAGAGGTGAAGTTTAATCGTTACAGTGATCATAAACTGACTTGGACTAAAATTATAATAACCATAATGAATGATGCTAAAGTATAGCTCACGGTTCCTGCAAAAACATTAGCTTCTTCCACACTTGATCAATTGCCTCTAGATACTCACTACATTGCTAATAATAATACAGACAATATATGTACCATGATTACCATTAGTATCAAATTTGAGCAAATAATATTTACAAAAAATAGCTACAAAACCCCTAACTTTTGTTCATCATAGCAATGTATAACACACAAATAAAGTGACTATAAATGTACCTCTGGGTCAGTGTTCATGGAGAAAGCACCAACAGCCCTTACCAATACCATTGGATCATTAAATCTAATTTTACATTTCATTAAATCTGTTGAAAGAGAATATATGTATAAAGACCAGTGTAAGCTTTATTACTTTTCCAAAAAAACAGGCCTACGTCAGGAGCATTAAACATTTGACAATGTTTAAAGATGATAGTGTAGAGCCAGCTCTGTGGGATGTATATCTATACAGTAATACACAGCCAGAATAAAATGTTTTAACTGATCTGAGAGTGCATGTTCTTAATGATTAAGCCCCTGTAGTTAACTCAGGGTTGCCCACAAAGCATGCTAAGTAAGCTAAACAGCATGAGCTTCATGAGCTGACAAGCACTATACATGTACAATACAGTAGATGGCACTTAAAGTAACTTTAAAATCAAATACAATTTTGAATGGAATTAGTTCGAAATTTCTACTCATTGCACACAACGTACATACAAGTAAATGCATGCATTATGTATCAGAAAAAATTATAAAAACTGAGAACTCTCTCAGAGCCATTTTTGATGACATTTGGTCTGACCAAAGGTCAAAGGTCTTTGATTGTTGACCCAATTTTTTTTAATGGTGGGCGATATATCAATATTTTATCAATACAGACAATATTTTATGGTATCAATTTGTACGGGTATCAAAATTTTGAAGAAATTTGGATCAATATGTTCCCACTTATTAAGGTTAAATAATATTAATACAAAAGTTTTAAAAAGTCAATGACGTATAATACGCACAGGTGGATACACATCAGAGATGTGTCAAGCCCTTTTGGGCTTAAGCCCAGATTTTGAAGTAATTGAAAGTGCTTTAAAGCCTTTTATAAAAAAAGAGCTTGGGCTTGGGCTTGTACTTAATTATAATCCTGGGCGTGGGCTTGAAGCCTTAAAGCCCAGGTGTTTTTTCATCTGTAGTGATCCCCTCGCTATCAGTAATTTACACAATAGTATGTGTATGTGTGGACAATTAAAGTAGCCTGCACCTCATTCATGAGCGCATTACTAAAACTGAAAATGGCCGCAAAACTACATGTAACTGCAATTTATTAATTATTTAAGTGAAAGGCTTGTAAAGGAATTAAATACATTTGATAAAGAGCTTGAGCTTGTAATTGAGCCCAAAAAAATTTTTTGGGCTTGGGCTTGTAATTGCCTGTTTAATAAAGGGCTTGGGCTTGGGCTTGTGCTTAAGCCCATTGATAATGTAATTGACACAACTCTGATACACATGTATGAAAACATCGATGAAAACAGTCAATAATAAGGTGTGAAATTGTGAATCCATAGGTGTGATCTAAATATCATATTGAAACAGGACACGTGTCAGGGTTTGTGTATTAAATACACTCTCCCATTCAAAAATTTTTAAGATTTACAATGAATACTGTATAGCAATACTATTGGAAGTCTAATCAGCTTATAAAGGCATAAAACTTGACAAGGCAATCGTGGGTTGTCCTAATAATATTCATTACAAAACCACAAGATATGATACACACACAAGTATGTATAACTTCATTAGTACTAGACAAAATTTAATGTAGAAAATTTCTGTAAATCTTGCAATTCTAAGATTTTGCAGAATTAATTTTTGCAAATAGCTTCCAGACTGTACCACGTGGCAATGGAGATTCAGAATTTTTTTGCGGTGGAGCAAGAAACCGCGAAATTCACAAAAATATTTTACCGTGAAAATAAACCAAAATACAGTATGTATCAGAAAAATTATTAAAATGGAGAATCCTCTTCTAGCCATTTTTGACAAAATTTTGTCGTTGGCCCAATTTTGAGCAACTTCAAACTCTGAGTTAACTTCTTATCAATGATGTCCAGACAAAATGGCAGAACAACACAGTACATGTATAAGGTTGAGGAAAATGCCCAACTGTACTTTTACATGTATAGTCTCTCTCTTTCTCTCTTACTGATGGTACTATGGCGTCAAACTCATCTTTCAATAAAGACAACCGAGAGCAGGATGCAATCGTGGCAAAATAGTTGTTACTAAAAAAAACAGATAGTGAATTACTTCAGCTGAAAATATTAAACTTGACAACTTACAAGAAAAATGGTGGATGGTCTACAAGAAACCAGTGGTCTCTATTGGCAAGGTTCTTTAGTCTAATGGCAACATCAGCATCACGCAACATCCTGGCCTACACAAAAATATGAAACACGAATCCAATTTTGATGTAAATGAACAAAAGGACTTACAGCACTCATTGCTGCAGTAAAGAATTGCACTAGAGAAGTAGAGAAAGAGAATTAGGAATGAGATGAGAATGGAAACATACTGTCCACTGGATCCTGAATATCCAATATGTCTTGATTATTTTCAATATATTCCGTTATGTCGGGTAAAACAGTGCAATCATCTTTGAGGAAACACACGTACAAAAGAGAGAAAAATACTAAATTAGAAAATGGGCAAGGGATTGTTACTTCTTGCCACAAAGTTCTTCAAAAGCTGTAATAATGTTGTAAGGGTGGGCTCTAGGGGGGGAGATAAAGTTATAAAGATCATTTGAAAGAAAATTAGCCTTGCTCACTAAGTCCAAGGTGAAACAACTCTCTCATTATCTCCATGGAAAGAGACCTAGAGCTGCCTCCTGTTTTACTAGCCACCTTTAATAACAGATTACATGTTGCTAGGACAAAATGACAATTTTAACTACAAAGGAATTCTTCATATCTTACTGATATTTGGCTGGACAGGACTTGGGCCATTTGACATCTCAGACAGTACAGACTTGTAATAGTATAAGATACAGCTTTTAAATAATGAATTAATATCATACTTCAGTTTTTCCCCAGTGATCTTCTATGTCCCAGTCACTTATAATACATTGCAGTACATCGTTATAGGTAGACACACCCACTGAGATAAGAAAAATTAATAATACATGTAACGGGAAGACCGTAAAACCAGACTTGGGGTCAATTACGTTTCTAATTGTAATGAGAGGCTCAATACATGATTGCAATTGAGGCTTAAGCCTGAACAGAATGCAATTGGGATTTTTATAAAAAATACGAAACTATAACGCAGAGCAAATTGAACAATAAGACGATCAGGAGTGTTCTCATCTTAATGGCTCATTACTCCACAGAGTGAAAAGGCTGCAACACTTTATCTGCTTGCAAAGGTGGACTTATGCATGTAGGCCCACCCCAACAATTAAATCTTTAGACTCACTTTGTAGTGCTTTCTCTCTTGCTTCATTATACATACTTAGTGCTTTCCCAAAATCCTTAAACTAAAGAACAGAAATGGGATCAATTATATTAAAAGTAACGATAGATAATACAGTATAGCTAGATTCTTTGTGGCAGGAAATTACAACTTGCTAACTTTGCAAATTTTGAAAACAAAAATTTAATCTCTAAGGGCTTAACTTAGTTTATTGCATGCTAGCAAGAGTACTCCTGACACTAGAACATCATGCTTTATGCATGGTTATTAATATTGTTTGCATGGGTTATCAATATTAATGCATGGTTGGTCTAAGTGATGGCTCATGCATTTGTTAAGGTAGTTGCTCCAAACATTAACCCCCAACCAGGCAGAGCCATGAAAGAGCATAAAATTACACTTGCTAATTTTTATACACAAAATAACTTGCAACTTGCAAAATGAAGCCCTATAGCATTAATTGCTGTAAAATCATCTTTGGTCAAAAAGTCTAACACAAACATTTCACAACACAAAACACAATTTTTAAACACAATTTTTAAACACAACACAATTATTGTAAATAATAGTTTGTATAGTCATTTTTGAAGGATGTGTTTGAAGTTTCATTCTTCATTTTGCTGGGAGATTGAGCATATTCGACACAATGAGTTGAAGATTTGCTTCAGGCGATCATTGACTGGTTTTACAAAGACTGCTATTGAAATAGGAACAAGTAGTATTGTCAGAGAATTTATGACTAATAAACCATAGTGCAACAAGTACCGAAAGATTCTTGCTAAGTTATTAAAATTACCAAAAACAGTAACACTTATAGCAGCCTGAACGAGTGTACTAATTTCCCGAACAGCATAAACTCTCATGATATTTGTCATAGCTTTCTTGAGAGGGTCAGGTCCATCTGAGTTTTCAGTTGCAATTTGATTATTTTTGACAAATAAAAAGTTGCAAGCACTAAAAATTGTGACTAAAACAATGTTGAACAAAAGAATTAGGAATTGAATAATGTAGCTAGTAATAATGAATGGATTAAGCTGGATTGTGCAAAAACCATTTCCAGATGTTGCTCTGAGAAAACCTGAAGAGACTAAAGCAACATTATATACAATGTTAATGCCCCAGGTGGTTGCCATGTAACTTACAATACCGATCCACTTTAACTTTTTTACACCATACTTAGTGAAAATGTATACCGACACAAAAAAGAGTGATCCTCCAAATTCATTCCCAAGGAAAGCTATTGCATAAAGTAAAAGGAATATCAGGCAGGACACATCAAGAGCATCAGTACTATTTCCTTCAATTAAATAAACACGTACAGGAAAGCCCAAGTTATAGAAAACTCCGGATAGAAAGTAAATTATTTCTGGGGCTAGGATATTAATGAGAATCGCTTTCATCTTCAAGTTGACATCTTTAGCAGTTAGCAGTGCCAGTATGGACACACCACTTATTGTGAGCTGAGAGATTCCGATTGCTGCAAAGATTAAAACATGTAAAACCGAATTAAGGATAGGAAAAACAGCCTGTGGTTCAGTACTGGTGTTCATAGCAAGACACTGCAATTTTTTGGAGATAAAACAATGATGGTAGCTCTTACAGTATATACAGGATACAACTATTAGCATAACCCATATATAGTCGTGTACTCTGAACCTATTAATGTTAGCAGTTATTTAGCATTTTTGCATTAACCACTATTTTTTTAATTTGGAGTCTGAAAAAGCTAAACAACAAAAGCACATAGTCTACTTATACAGGATCAAGACTACCTCTATAACCACAATAATGAGTGGCAAGTTATCGTACAGCCAGAAAATTTGGCGAATTGGCGCTTCAAAAATAAAACCGCCAATAATACACATGTAACTGTCAATAATAATTTTAAATTTCATGAAATTTGCAATGGGCAGATAAGTACGTGATACTCATAGAAAATGACGCCTTTAAAGTATTCCAGTCAAGATTATGGACAAGGAGGCTAAGGAGCAGCTAGAAAAGCCGACAGTGCTTAAAGAAGAAAAGACAAGATAATAATTCGCCAAATTAAGAGACTGCCAATATCATATTTAGGTAATTTTGAGGCAAAAACCATCAATTTTAGACTGCATGCTGCCAAGCTATATGCTGATTTTTGACTTTCCTCTTAGACAAGGTTTAGAGGCATGCTAGTGGGGTACCAAAGGAGTCCTCTGATCAAGATAAGCATAGGAGTTCATATTCCTGGTCTAATCAGGTGTGACAGCAATCTGAACCAGGCTTTCAATTAATAAAATTTAGCAATTAACACCAACCCAAAATTAAATAACATCACTACTTTACTAACAAATATTATTATTACAGTCAAAATCTTAGTATTACTACCCCATATCCCTTTCACAACCACCAGACCCCAGCCTACCTTCACAAGGCCCTGTATCATAGCACCATAGGAGCCCCCATCTTTCTGCTTCATCTCGTTAAAGAACTTGGTAGCACTATTATCAACACTGCAAAAGAATGTGGATCACAGTTCTATAAATCAGCAGCTGGAACCTTACCTCCAAACACTACGAGGCACAGAAGGAAAGGTGCTCTTTTTTTCTACATAATACACAAGAGAAATAATTCATTTAATATTACCAGATACAACTAACTTCTTCTCATAGGATCACTTTCAGCTGCTCCTTCATTCTCTACCGTTACCATATTCTCCTCTATTCACACTTGCTTCTAACATACCGTAGTCAGTGTTAAGTCTTTATTTACCTGAGGGACTGTCTCCTCCTTCAATAATTGTATTCCCCTGTCCATTATATGCCAATAATGCTAGCAATGAGTTCTCTGTTTCTAGGTCAATGCTTTCACCTTAAAAGGAAAATATATTTTGAATTAAATGTTGCTTCGAAAGTACCTCCTTTTTTCAAAGAGTTGTATACATCAAGAGCTCTCACGTCATTCTTCTTGATTAAGACTAGAGAATAGAAAGAGAGGAAGGAGAGACAATCAAAAAAAAGAAAGATATTAAAACAGTATTTTTTTAGCAGTGATACCTTTTAATTTGTCTTGTCCTGTTTTAGTCTCACTCTTCCCTCCAGTCATTAAATCCTAAAATAAAAATCAATAAATCAGTACATATGCGTACATTATATGTACGTATACATAGTTACCGGAAAAGGTTTATAAGCATCAAAAACTTTTGGATTAGAATTAATAATATCCATTGCCGCCATTTTCCCAGCCTCTCTTGCCATGATGAACTCCACCTGTTTCAAAATCACATTTACACTAGCACCACCTACAAACCACACTCACCAACTGTTTCCTACTAGAGGGAGCCAAAGGATCAGCTGGAGTTCGTCCCAATATAAAAGGTTGTTTAAGCTAGGGATCATACAAGAGTGAGTGTGAATTGGTAAAAGATTGATACTAACTGGTGTTACAGTGGACGCTAGTGCCTTTAGTACTGCATTGGGGTCTCTGAATTAAAAATGGTAACATCAATGACACCATATGAGGGCATACCTTTTCTTTGGTACTAGGGGGATCTGTGGTTCAGCCTCGGGTGGTTCAGCTAGATATGAGTCATAATTACAGGCTATACAATGTTTCCACTTACTTTGTCTTTGTAGTAAAGCACACGTCGTGCATACATATCTAAATATCTCAAATAAAGTTAAAATACAACACAGATACCTTTTCGAAAGATGTAGACGTGAGGCTACTATCATATCGCCATGTGCTAATGGGCGGGCCCAAAGATTATTATAAGCTCCTCCCATTTACGGAGGGTGGGGCTCGAGGATTTATTGATCATCAATATCTATGTTGTAATTATATCAATAAATTCATAGTAATTATATAAATGAAATCAGGCTTATCATGATGGAATGTAGTAAAAATAAAAATGAGAATTAATAACCTAAACCCCATAACCACAACGAAATCCAATAAACAGTCCAATGAATAATATAGTGACGCATCCAGTGTAGAGCAAATTGAGGAGACTCAAGATAGCAGATATGTAGCCGTTTCTCTTAGTCTTTGCATATAAACCTTCCCTCTTACCAACATATGCCTGTGGTAATAGAATTAAACACTCAATTTAGAAACATACATGTATTTTTTTATTATTTTTAAAATGTATTATTTCTCATTATTTCTCATTGATCTTGTTATTCTATTATTCTAATTTTCTTTTTTTTATACTTGCATCCACACACACCAATCTTAACAGTAATACAATGTATCATAACTAATTTTATTATTTATCTCTGGGTATCCGCAGCTCTTGCGGTTATCCCATCAAGATGTCTTTTTTTCCCTCGTCTATCCCTTTCTCCTGTACTCATCCTTCTGTTCATCTTGTAAAATTATTATTAAATTAAATTAAATTAAATTAAATCTTACCTGCCAAGAGAGATATAGAGCTGGTATTCCAAATATGAGTGAAGTGACGTTGACTATTACACATAGTAAAGTCAGGATTGATACAAGTATCAAGTAATCATCAGGAAGTACATACTGTGGAATCTATGAATGAACAATGTACAGTATAATGGAACAGCTCTCTTATTATCTACTTGAGTCTGTGATGGAATTATAACTGCAGCTTGCTCTTGAGAGAAATACTGGACTGCCTGTGAAGATGAGTCTGGAGGTGGGGCATAAGCTGGAGGTGGATCCAATGTTAGTTTAGCAGTATCTTCTTCAGGAATACATTCTGTAGTGGATCCCTCACTTTCCATTTTACTTCAGATTGAACAAGATAATGTTGACTGTAACACAAGACGTCACAAGACTAGAGAGTAGTCACATGATCTTATTTATCTAATTATGTTCATGAAATTAATTGATTTGTTAGCTCGTTTGTTAGTGACACTGTGACTAAGCAAAGTTTGGATCATAGACTACGTTACTTGGCACTTGCTCAAAACTCGCTGAGTCCCAGGAAGATGAGTTCTGTTCCTGAACTAGATGAGAAGGAAAGGATGATCAAGAGTGATGATCCGCCTTCAAGATTAGTTACTGTACCATTAACTCAACAGCAACAAGTAGATAATAATAACCTAATACTGAGATATCTATAGTTTTTACCATTTGTATAGTCACAGTTTCTAAATTATGTACCAAGCCTTCAAGTTCCGCAGGAGTTCATTCCAAATGATTTCTTTCTTCCAACATTTGTCATTACAATAGCATGTGGCGTCGTCAGTGTTTCAACTCTCCTTTTTACTATTCCGGCAATAATCTGTGCAACGCTTGTAAGATTAGCTTACATAATCATTAGTTGATTTTTATTATTTTGATGTAGTCGTGGATGAAAAAAAGACAAGGTATTCAATTTCATCGTTCAGCAAAAACATTTGGTAAAGCAGCACTTATACTGGACGTTGTTGTTTTACTGTGGATGCTTGGCTGGGGAATTTTAGTAGTAACATATGTTACTGCAGCATATTACATATTCAATGTTCTTGAAGCTGATGACTTTGGCTGTGGAGGTGATGTTCATATTGAAACTCCTTTCTATTAATGACATTTTATTACAAACATTTATATTTAAAAAATAATTTATAAGCAGGCCAAATACTGTGTCAGGACATAAATGAGAATGAAGTGGCAATTATAGCCATTATAGCAAATATGGCAGTGAATATTATATTAAACAAACTGAGAAAATAAGCCATGTACCCAAGTTTCTTAGCAGTTGCATACTTTTCTTTCTTCTTGTTCCTGTATGCCTATCGAATGAGAAGAGAGAAAAAAACTGAGATAGATAATAATAATAGTGAGCCATACCATCGAAGAACATATAATAGCTGGAATGCCAACCGATATTAGCGAAGTGATATTAAAAAGAGCACAAATCACTGTTATAATAATCACAATAATTAAATGAAGAATTGTCCCCATCGAGGTCCCCATAGCTTCTTCTTGTAATTGTTGTTGTTGCTGGAGGTGGAAAAGTACATGTATAAATAGGTAAGAGCCTGTTGTAAACAAACCTGTCTCTGAAGCATCGAAATCTGCTATCTGGCAACATGGAATAATACATCTAGTTGCTCAGGGGTAACCAGCATATTTAGATCTACTGGTATTTGACCAGGAGCCATAGGAGGAGCAGGAGATAGAGGAGGAACAGTAGGCATAGGAAGAGTAGTAGGCATTGAAGGAGCAATGGGCATTGGAGGAGCAGTAGCAGTTATTAAAGGAGGTGAAGTCCATTCTGAGTCTGGTTTTAGTTCAATGATTGGTTGGACAGAGGGACAGGACTGCGCTTCAGTGTATGAAGGAGGTTCTGGATCTTTAAAAGCAGCAGCATCCATGATTGAAAGAATGAATAAGAGTGGAGGCAAAAGAAATGTGTACAATTTATCTCATCTTCCAGAGTAAAGGTTAGCATCATTTTCCTTGTTGACATATCTAAGTGCAAAGTGTGTGATGACATGTACATAATTAATTGAGCCAACACAATGACGTCACAGTGACGTTTGCTTCACACCTCACCATGGCCACGTGAATACACGTGGGTAGCCATAAGACCCCTCGTCCCCTCCCACTAATTTAATATGGCTGCTCTTCCAGAAGATTCACACTGCTCATATCTTGCTGTTAACGAAGAAGAGGAAGAGAGAGGAAGGGAGATAGTGGGTGTATCAGATAAAGGAGGCTTTGGTAGCCGCCGTATTGTAATACTGGAGCCCCTCCCTCTTTTGTCACCTGTAAAACAGGTACCATGTACATGTACATTTCTCACCATTTTTTAATTTTAACCTAGAATGTTGATCTTAATTTAGCACCCCCCAACTGGTTGAGGGGGTCTGGTGCAGGACGATACTTTTATAAGACACTATTCTCTCAGTTTAATAAAACGTCAGACAGAAACACAAGTCATGTTAACCCATCTAGGTATCTATTTATTTATTTATTTCATTAATTAATCAATTTATATATTTATTTATAATAGTATAATATTAGCGTCACATTATTCTCATTTGGTGGGTGGAGTTGTTGATGTTATTGCCGATACGAAAAGTGTCAAGAAATTGCTAACAATGCCTTACAAGTATTGACCACACCCACTAATTAATTAATTAATTCTTTATTTATAGTAAGTCCAATGTCTCCATGTCAGTTCATAGAATTGGACGGACTTTATTAATTGATGAATTATACACTGATACCTCATTAAGAGTAAGGGGGTGTGTTTTGGGTGTGGCTTTCACTAATATATAATTCACAGGAGTTTGAGAAATTGTCATCTGTTGGTGAATTGCCAAAGGTAATTATTGTGTGTGGGTGGGAGGGAAATTGAATTGGATGAAAATTGTCGCCTAAAATTTTGGTAATTTTTACCTCAAAGTGGATGGCGATTTTTATGTAAAATTTAGTAATTATTTTCTCCTTGATAATTTTTGGCTTTTATTTGATAATTTTCACCTCAAAGTGAGTGACAACTCTCACCTAAATTTTACCCGACAATTTTCACCTAAAAAATTTTATGATTTTCACCTTGAAATGAGTGACAATTCTCACTGATGATTTCATAATTTTTTTACCTCAAAGTGTGCAATGAATTTTTTTACATAAACTTGCTTGTTTGTTGTAGGTGCCATTAGTTAAGAAAGATCCAGTCTCAGTTAGACACAGAAGCATGTACTCGAAGCTCCTGTACTATAGGTAATGTGTATCACTCTATACTACTCTATCATAACCCTCTCTCTCTCTAGCACTCCTGATGATGATAGTGAGTCTCTTCCAATTTTACCTGCCCCAGAACACTTGCTAACATTACCGGACCCAGTTAAAGGAGCTGCACCAAATATTGATGAAGAACTCTCAGATATATTTCCATGTGTACCACCAGACCCGGTGAGTGGTCAATTTAAATCCTGTTCCTGTATCCTTCCCCCCCCCCCTATCTCTCTCTCTCTCTTCCTCTCTTTCTCTCCCTCTCTCTCTCTCTCTAGTTGCCGCAGCCATTTCATTTAAATGTTGAGTGGACAGTTAATGACATTAGGATGTTACTAGGGAGCGATCTTCCCATATTTGGTAAAGAAGGGAAACCAGCTATTAGCCTAAAATTGAGGTATTATTAATTATTATTAATTACTGAATATAGTTAAATTTATTTTTTAGAGATATGGATAAGCCGATAACAGTATTAACAGGTTTGGATTACTGGTTGGACAACTTAATGTGTAATGTACCAGAATTGGCCATGTGCTACCATGTGGATGGTATAGTACAGGTAACTCTAATAACTATTAATGAATTAATTATTATTGATATTATTTAGAAATTTGATGTAATTAAAACTGAAGACATTCCAAAACTTGATAAAAACTGTCAATTTTCACCTCAAGCAAGTTTCAATTATTAAGTAATAATTAATTTACTATAATTAATTAATTAACTGTAGGAGGTCCTTAAAGTTGCTGAAAACATTTTATCATTTTTAAAGAGTAATTGTACAAAGGAAGGCCACACCTATTGGCTGTTCCGCCCTAAAGGAGAGGATCTCGTTAAACTGTACGACCTCACGACTTTGACCTCCAGCAGTAAGGTACTGATGGGTGTGGTCTTTCATTAATTAGTGGGTGTGGTCAATTGTTTAGGAAACGGAAGCAATTGAAAATCCATTTGCTAAAAGTGTCGCTACGTTATTCTATAGGTAATTTATTATTATTATTATTATTATTATTCCTGTTGTTGTTTTTGTTGTTGTTGTTGTTGTTCTAATTAGAGTCTCTCAAAGGATGCTGCAGTATGGAGCATGTGACAATAAAAAAGAATTAAATAATATAAAAATATTATTAGAGAATTGTATCAAATTACTGCACAATGACCTTAACTCACAGGTAATTATTTCTATCAATTATTAAAATGTATTGAAATTTAAAATTCCATTCTAGTCATTTTTGGCAAAATTTGGCCAATGACCCTGTACTATAGTACAGGGACTTTGGCCTGATTTTGGAGCAACTTTAAAAATTCGTAAAAAATCTAATTTTGATCGGAATCAACTCAAACTTTCTACACAACACAAGTACATGTATATGCATCAGAAAATGTAATAAAAATAGAGAATTCTCTCCTAGTCATTTTTGGCGAAATTTGGCCATTGACCCTGTACTATAGTACAGGGACTTTGGCCTGATTTTGGAGCAACTATAAAAGTTCGTAAAAAATCTAATTTTGATCGGAATCAACTCAAACTTTCCACACAACATAAGTACATGTATATGCATCAGAAAATGTAATAAAAATAGAGAATTTTCTCCTAATCATTTTTGGTGAAATTTGGCCAATGACCCTGTACTATAGTACAGGGACTTTGACCCAATTTTGGAGCAACTTTAAAAATTCACAAAAAAGTTAATTTTGATCAGAATCAACTCAAACTTTCTACGCAACACAAGTACATGTATATGCATCAGAAAATGTAATAAAAATGGAGAATTCTCTCTTAGTCATTTTTGGCGAAATTTGGCCAATGACCCTGTACTATAGTACAGGGACTTTGGCCCAATTTTGAAGCAACTGTAAAAATTTGTAGAAAATCTAATTTTGATCGGAATTAACTCAAACTTTCTACACTACATAAGTACATGTATATGCATCAGAAAATGTAATAAAAATAGAGAATTCTCTCCTAGTCATTTTTGGCGAAATTTGGCCATTGACCCTGTACTATAGTACAGTTACTCTGGCCTAGAATACACAATGTACCTTTGAAAATTCAATTTTGATGCCCAAAATAAGTATCGGAGTTTCAGAAAATGATTACCATGTACAATTTCATTTTTAGATTGTGATGTCCTCCTATTTTTTACTGGCTGATATGTTTTTAAGCCACACCCCTCCATTATTAGAGGAGGAGCCCACTGGTAGTGAAGATGATGATGAATCCCATGAATCTCAATTAATAACTAATGAACCGTATATATCGGTAAGGGGGCGGGGCAGGAAAGGGAGGGGCTTGAGTGAATTAAATGTACATGTATAAAGTACATCTATAACCTCTTTTAATGGGCACTCTCTTTATAGCGTACACCTCCATTTAATGGACAGCACCTAGTGTACCAATTACATTCCTTACTGTATAAAATAGTCTCCACCTAAAGGATGCCTTTTATAACAGATAAACTTTCTTGTACATGATTAATGCTTCTTATTATAATAATTCTCTCATTTATAGTCACTTGCAGTGTCCAGTCTAATTCACAATATTGATCCATTAATGACTGGTCCTGCTGATGGAACAGGATCTATTCCAGACGCGACTAATAGTTTAAAAATATCTTTAACTTATGTCAGTAAAGCATTAGAGGGATTGAATCCATTATGTATTGTTGATAACTGGAGGGTGACTGGTACCTCACAGCTGCTACTAACAGCAGGTAATGCTTACTGGAAGCTGTCAGAAGGAGCAATGGCTGACAGTGAACTGGGACAGTGCTTGAGGTGGGCCAGGCTAGCTGTACTGTGTTTCAGTAAGTTAATTAACCATTAAAAATAATTAACTGTTATTAATAAATTAACCATTATTAATCAATTAATTGTTATTAGTTAACTATTACTACTATTGATTAAGTACTGTTAATTAACTATTTTAAATTAACTAATATATTAATTAAGTATTGTTGGTTAATTAACTATTTTAATTAATTAGAGGTATCACTTGCTTTGTCCAAGGATAAGAAACAAATTAAATTGATGAAGAACATGTTGGGGTCGTCATGGCAACTGTGTGGCGATGTACATGTATTAAGTACTAAAGTAATTTTTGTTTATCATTTTTTGTTGTTTATTGTTGTTGTTGTTGTTTTAGGCTTCCAGCTCTTTAAGTAGATATATTAATGATTTTAACATGTTTGATTCGATTGATTGTAAAATTAAAACATTTTTATCATCTTTATACAACCCATCAGGTAATGAATAAATGCATGTCACTCCATTTTATTTTAATGTACTCCCTCTCTCTCTCTCCCTCTCTCTCTCTCTCTCAGTTGAAGAAGATGATTACCTTCAGTTACATGTTGATATTGAAACCAGCCTTAAAATGAGGTACATCAATTTATTTATTTATCTTTATTATTATTATTATTATTATTAGTATTGAATGTTACAATGTATGCAAGTCAGTGGGAGGAGCCTCAACTAATAATAATAAATTGAAGGAGAGGTTAGGTAATGCTTGGAACGAGCTAGGAGTTTATTACAAACACACAGCAGCAACTGGAACCGAACAAGGTTAGCCCACCAATAAATAATAACTATATAATACTTTTGTTCTACTTATGTCTATGTACTAGTGCTTTGTTATAATAATAATAATAATAATAATAATAATAATAATAATAATAATATAATTAATAATAATAATTTTAATGATGATTCCTTCTTTCTCCAGACTATAGTGCTAAAACCTCATTATGTGATGAAAGTTACAAGTGTATCACTAAAGGACTGACTTTGTTTAAGGAGACAGGCAGTGTACCTAACCAGTCACTATTGAACGCTAACCTAGGCAGTCTTAGTAGAGTACTGGCGGCCATTGAACATCAGAAACAAGCAAAGGAGGGAGGAGGGGCAGAGTTTAGTCTGGAGGAGAGGAGCCATTACAATAGATCTATAGACTATTACAATAAAGGTAAAGCGTTATTGAAGAGATTGTCAAACCATCCTACAATATGGCTCAACATTGAAATGGACCTGTGTAACGTTTATTATGAATTTGGACGCGCCATACAAGACAGACCTCCATTGAGTAGAGTGTCTGTGCAAGAGGTACGTACTGCATTGATGATGATGATAGTATATATTTTAATAAAAATACTAATTTTTGTTTGTTTATTTATTGTTATAATTATATAATTATTTTTGTTTTCTTCTTTTCTGTTTCTCCTTTTTATACTGTCCCTAGTGTTTTATCTCTTACGCCACTAATAATAATAATAATAATAATAATAATAATAATAATAATAATAATAGTAATTTTTATAATAATAATTTTAATTACACCCTCTCTCTTTCTCTCCAGGTGGAACGAGATATTGTCTCACTGTTCATGAAGGCTATACATTTTGCTGAGTCAGTAGCTGGCAATGTCCCACCTGGTTCTAGTCATCATGTTAGTGTTTCTGGCATCATTGGAACCACCCATCAACAACTGGGCAGCCTTTATCATAAAGTAGCCTTTGACCCAGCTGTAAGGAAACGGAGCAGTTTTATTTATTTATTTATTGTTTTTTTTATTATTTATCTACATATTTTATTGTAAATTTTTACTTTATTTATTTTATTTGTTTGTTTGTTTATTTATTTATTTATTTATTTATAATTTATTGTATTTTTATTTTTAGTTTTCAACTCAAAGACAGCGAACAGCTAGGACTCAATCAGAGAGACATTATTCAAAATCAATCAACAGTTTTATAGTATGCCAATTACCACACGCTCTAATTCCTTCATTACTCCATCCCCCTCTCTCTCTCCTTATTAGGTAAATGACCATTCATTACAAATACTAAGAGTTTATTGGGAAAGATCATTACTGTATGAACAACACGCAAATAGTAAGAGAAAAATACAAAAAAGATTATTATTATTATTATTATTAATTTATTTACTAGTATCCAGTGGTAATCACTCCATTAAATTATTACACCAATCACTGGATGACATACTATTAGCAATCAGTCCATTACAAGTCTTACTAAAACTCTCCTCTAATGATACAAGTACTAGTTCATGCTCAGTGTTAGGGTCATTGAAGCAGCTATTGGTGATTATTGTGCAAAGACTTAGAACAATCTGTAAACAGCTGTTGACACTCTCAATGAAGAGAACAACAAGGTATTGTTAATTATTTTTGGTTTTATGAGTTTTATTTTGTTATTTTTGTTAGTGTTCAAGATGATAGTGCTTCCTGTACTATTTCACAGTATAAAAGACTTTACGAGTTAAGTATCAGTGATATTGATATTGATACTGATATTAATGCTGATTCTGATGTTAACACTGATTCTGATATTAACACTGATTTATTGTTAAGTGACATCATCAAACTATTAGAAAACATTAAAGTCGTACTTAGCTAATTATATATTCATTACTACAATCATTATCATTTTATTGTTACTGTTATTATTATTATTGTCATTTTATCTTTGTTCACCAATCAATAAGATTTGTTACTATTTCTTCAGGATTTGTTCCTATTCCTGGACGATTCGCATTTTCTGATTCCATTCTGTCATTCATTTTGATTCCAGTATCAATTAGCTCTTCAATTTCATTGTCCGGATTAATGATTTGTATTCTAATCCCTCCGTTACTAACTCCTTCCATTTCCTTGGAAGACGCTTCTCTACTAATGGACGGGTCATCAAACGGGTCACTAGAGGACTCCTTGCTAATCGATGGATCATTTATTATCACTCCTACATCTTGGGAAGGCTCTCTGCTAATGGACGGATCTCCAGTTATTTCTTTTGACACGTCTTCACTCAATATAGATGCTTTGGATACTTCCCGACTCAGTCTAGACGGCTCTTTACTGATTGGTACTGGTTCAGGCATTCTCCTTAGAGGTGTCCCAGGTGTGTGTGTCTTGTAATACTGCTGACTGTTCATGGCTGAAGTGGGTGGCACATATTTTATTGCTCTTGGTAGCTTGAATGTACCTGCAGTCATCATTCCGTCATCACTGCAATTAACATGAGCTGCCACTGAGCTATTGATGTAGCTACTTGATTTGGTACATGTAGCTTTGCTGTCATTGTATTCGGTATCAATTTGCCCTTTCCTCTCATTGTTACATTGTTCGTTATTAGTTTCGTTAATTATTGCGTGTGTTACCAATGGAGATGTTGGTTTGTTAACAGCAACAGGCGAATCTGGAGGTGTCACTATTGAAAATAAATCAGGTCTGTAATCTTCATCATTCTACAATTATAAAGAATTATTAATCAATGATAAAGGTACATGTTGTTGTTTAATTAACCTCCTCGTGTGCAAGTAATTTTAATTCTTCTAGTCTCAATGATCCATGACCTCTAGGTTTTGTGGCTCTCTTTGTCTCTGATTTCAGAGTATCCTGAAGGACATAAAATTCAATTAATTATTTTATTCATTTTATTATTATTTTTTTACTATAAATGAGTTCATGAATATGGTCACTTCCTCCTCCTCCTCCTCTTCGCTCTCTTTGTTGGTTAGTTTTTTATATTTTCTTTTTCTATACAAGTAGTAATGTACAGTACATGTATACCATAGGGCACTTTTTTTGAGAGCTATAGATTTAGCGAATATACATGTATACTTTGCTGTATTAAATTTTGCAATTTTATCCTGAATTCGAATTTTCCACATCCATAAACAATTAATTCAGGAAATTTATTTTTGCAAATAGCAACAAAATCCATGAAATAATTATATAGCCCTCAGAAAAGACACCCTACGGTATGTACTTTGTGTCTTACATTTTACCAAAAGTCCAGTATCTGTTGTTTATTAATATGCAGCATATAAGAAGCAATGTTCCTATTAGGATACCAGTTATTGAGAGTATAGTGTACAGTGTAATGAACACAAAGTGTTTTATGGTTGGTTTCTTTTCTTCTATCCAAATATCATCTTCACTATACTCTACACATCCACACAAGATAAAGCATTACTGTATCTACTAGTATACTACTAACCAATGTGTATTGGTGGGTTGGCAGGTAAACTCATTGAGTATAATGCAGTTCCATTAGAATCCTACAAGGAGAAATTCCTATAACAAATCCTACAACGAGGCTTCCTACAAGGAATCTTTACAAAGTTCCTGTACTAAAGTATAGGGACTTTGGTCCAATTTTCGAGCAACTTTAAAAGTTCATAAAAAATCCAATTTTAAACGGAACCAGCTCAAACTTTCTACACAACTTAAGTACATGTATAAGCATCAGAAAAATAATAAAAATGGAGGATTTCTTCCTAGTCATTTTTGGCAAAATTTGGACTTTTTGGTCTGATTTTTGAGCAACTTTCAATTTCATAAAACCCAATTTTGATTAGATATGTATCAGAATTTATTGTATAACAAAAAAGGAATCATCCATTTGTTATGAATGTACATGTAATTACCTTTATTTTAGTAAAAGCAAATACAATAAATGTGTAGTATTCATTTTCCTTGAATGCTCCAGTTCTTTTTATATCTTCTCCTTCAAAATACAGCTCATTTGGTAAAGTCTCATTTCCATAGAGTCCAATCATGAATGGTAATCTTGTTGATACTTCTGATGCTAAGTGCATTGTTACTGATTTATGCATCAGTGCATTGTAAGGCACTACTGGAGTGAATGGATGATTCAATGAGGACCCACTGGAACGTGTAACTGGGACAGCATACACTGTATAATGACTGTTAGTGCAGTGTGTTAGTATCAAGAGCAGATTGTTATAGTATTAACGTGTCATTATCCTATACCTTATTGGTCCATATTTAAGACTTGATTTAAATAATTTGACACTAAAATCATATTTATGTTTAGCATCTGTTACAATTACTGGCATAGGTGGAGCAGATGGCCCTATGAAATAATCAGTTTAGTAATTATTAAAATGGACATTATGTTCATGACTTTGAATGCATAATAGTATACATATATACATGCATATATACCTTTGTTTATGCACATGCGTATACTTTGTGGTTTTAACTTACTTCCAATTGATGTTGAAAACTGTACTTGACTGTAAGGCTGGCTGCTGATACTGCTGTCAGCTACTGTTAATAAATGACAATGATACATTGTATTAGGCTGGAGGGTTGTTGAATAATAGGAACACTGTCCTTTTGTTGTAGGGAGTGCTTCATATGTGAATCTGATCACTGGTTTAGTAACTTTAACAGCATCTTTATATAACTGAACTCCAGTACATTCCAACTGAAACATACAATATTATTGTTATTATTATTATTATTATTATTTTTATTGCTAAACCTTAAAACTGATTTCATATACAAAAGGTGGCTCATAATACCATATGAATACTGCACTGGTATCCTTAACTTTTGAAACAGTCAAATTGTATGCACGTAAGAACTCTGGTAATTAATAAATATTATTAGTTAACTAGTATAAATCAATAATTGTACCTAATTGTCCTGTATTAATGCGTATTGGTTTGCTTGATAATGTTTCTGATCTTGATAACGTTACCATCTATAAAAGTATCGTTAGTATTAATAAAAATAATTATTATTGTTGTTATTATTTTTTGTTACTTTTATTTGGTAAATGCTCTTTGGTCTTAGGCCAGTTATTTGAGCTGATCGAGAGCCTCTTAATGTTCTAATGACAGTAGTGGGTGAGTCATCACTTGGCACGTATGTATTATGAAACAAAACCATTCTGTGTATATGAATATAATGACGCATCATAGCATCATTCATGAGTCCACTAGCAGTACTGTTCTCAATCCATCTGAGATAAAGCCTCTCTTCTTGTATTCTCCATTGCATTGAAGTTATTGGACTAGGTGACCTTGGCAAGATTTCACTATCATCTGCAGCATACAGTGAATGCAGTGTTAACTGTTGAATGTAGATTACCAGTACTTACTAGATCTAGTATCTCGCCGTATAAGCCCATTGCAATGGTGGAGTAGATACTGCAGTATCAGGCTAAGGAAGAGTAGCCTTCTCATGAATAAAGATAGTGATGCTGTCATGATGGAGCTATGCAACACGTCGCCATGATGATAACAAGTTATTAATAGTTATCAATCGCTTCTTAATTCAAATAGGCGTGGTCAAATGCTGCTCCACGTTGATGGGCGTGGTCAACTAATGGAGAACTTGGATTTGACTTTTCTCTCTCTTTCCGTGTCCCTGGCTCCTCCATTTGTTTATTAATAGACATACAGACTTACCTTGGGTACGTTAAAAGATGTAATGAATATTATAATGCATAGGAATGGGTTTGGGTAGACTGGGAATGAGATCAGGTGGTATTAGAATGAGACCGAGTGGGTTCGGGATTATTTTTAGCTCATTATAATATTCATTTTTTTCTTGTTTTGTACGTACATTTTGTGTTTAGTAGTATAAGTATGAAAACGGGCAGTATGGGAATGAGGCGGGCGGTATAGGAATGAGCGTGTTATAATTATAATTATAATGATGTCATTGTTTGGTAAAACCACATGTATGACAACACTTGTAGCTCAAAGAGTCGTGAGTCACATACACACACACTCATATTCTCTTCCTTTAGCTGGTTTCCTGTACCTTACCACAAGCACTAATCATGAAAGACTTTCTTAAATCATTTATTACATACATGATACATGTATGTGTACATGTACATATATATCAAGTGTTAGTTAATGTTAGTATTAGGTCATGTTGTAAAGTTTAAAGTTCTTTTATTATCAGATCTTATCTCCTTTTGTCTCTCTCTCTGTCTTCCTCTCTCACTCTCCCTCTCTCTCTCTCTCCCTCCCCCTCTCTCCCTTCCTTTCTCTCTCTCTCTCTTTCTCTCTCTCCCTCCCTCCCTCTCTCTCTCCCTCCCTTTCTCCCTCTCTCTCTCTCTCCCTCTCTCCCTCTCTCTCCCTCCCTCTCTCCCTCCCTTTCTCCCTCTCTCTCTCCCTCTCTCTCTCTCTCTCTCTCTCTCTCTCTCTCTCTCTCTCTCTCTCTCTCTCTC
>NW_003546258.1:555873-585274 GCF_000090795.2 Amphimedon queenslandica | reverse complement strand
TCCCTCCCTCCCTCTCTCTCTCTCCCTTCTTTGCCGGGACATTTCCCCTTCTAATTTTTATTAGATTAATTTACATGTGTATGTAGGAAACATGTACATGTACACAATACGGTATTTCATGTACATAACACAGTATTGCATGCATGTAGTACAGTAAGTACACATACACGTACATGTATGTTTGTCATTTACTTATGTTTGTAATGATGGAGTAAGTATCCCTTTGCCAAAAGTAACAAATTAATAGAAAAACTAACAAAAAATTCTTAAAATACGTTGCCCTCTCTCTCTCTCTCTCTCTCTCCCTCCACCTGTCATAGTAGTTAATCTTGTCTGACCACATAATTCAATTATTGTATGTCACACTAACCAATTTTATAATTATTATTTCATGCCATATTCCATTATTATTATTATACATGCATGCATTCAGTATACATCTATATGGCTTACAATTTGCCTGGAGCTATTCTTCATTATCAACTTACTGACTGCAGTTGATTCCTTATAATGTGCATGTACTTATATAAAACCATAATAGTGTCATCATTGAAACCTCTTTCTCTCCTTCACTTCCTCTCTCTCACTCCTTCCCCTTCCTCTCTCTCTTTCTCCCTCTCTCTCTCCCCCCCTCTCTCTCTCCCTCCCCCTCTCTCTCCCTCTTTCTCTCTCTCTGTAGGAGATATTTTGACTACTGAAAGAGGTTAATAATTATCTTGTATTGATTACTGTAATTCATTAACAATAAAACATTACTTGCTTTGTACTCTATTACCTATAAAGAGAGAATGCCTTATTTTGAAACAATTATAAGGAATGTTCTATTAGCAGTATGACTGATATTTATATTAAAATGGTGCTACCATTTAGCACATGTCTGGAGAGAGAGAGAGAGGGAGAGAGAGAGAGAGAGAGAGAGAGAGAGAGAGAGAGAGAGAGAGAGAGAGAGAGAGAGAGAGAGAGAGAGAGAGAGAGAGAGAGAGAGAGGGAGAGGTATAAAAGTATGGTTTCATCAGCTGCTTATGAGTAGTAAGGTAGTATAGTAGGCTAATGGTCAACCAGCCACAGTATATAATCTGTGGTTTAACCACATTTAGTGGTTGGTTCTCATTATACTCCATGAGAACAAGGCAGGGCTAGTGGCTTTTTTAATTAACTGGTACTATAAAATCTATTGCTTAGCAACCAACCTGGCTCTCTGTTGCTATGGACATTACTCTCACCCTCTCTCTCATACTCTCCCTCTCTTTCTCCCTCTCTCTCTCTCTATGATGTTGTTTTGTTACTTGTTATATTTTGACTGTTTTCCTAATTGTGTTAGTGCCCAGGTGTAGTTTAAGGCTAGCAATGCGCCAATACCTTTAATAGATTAGTCAGTGACAGGATAATATTCCCCTCGTTTCGATACACACATGTACATGTACTGTACAGGCGCTGTGTATCGTATTTACATGTTGCATATTCTGTATGTGTACAATGTACATTCCGATGTTTTTAAAATTTAATAATGAGCATCAGTCATGTTGTTATTATTATTTCTGATATGGTATCAAGTATTTATGTGAAGTTTGGTGTCTTCCTAACAATCCAGTCTTTCGGAGCCCATTTAAGTACTGGTTGGAGGCTATGCTGTATCTATCTATACACTTTATGTATTCTGATGTTGTCAGTCTGCAGGTTACTTTAATGTGGCAAATTGGAGGATTTTCCCTACTGATATCTGCCTGATAATGAAGGATATGATTCACTTTATTTATTTACATGTAGATTATACTTAGTTATTCACTACTTTTTGCATTTGTCATTGAATCATCAAGTGATTGCGTGTTGCATTTGTTAATGTTGTTGTTGTTTTTTCTTATAGCCTGTTTTATTTCATTATTATTATTATCATTAGCCTTGACTTGTGTTTAGTCTCCATGAGGCTTCAATGGCCGGTAGCACACACTCTCCTTATTCAAGGCCACTTAAGAAGCCAATAATGACTAGCACCTGCTTCCCTCCCGCCCTCTGGCTTATATTACACTATGAATATCATTGAGATCTCCATGAATATAATTAAAGTTATGAATATCATTACCTGCTCTTAAGTGCTCTTATGAATATCATTAGTATCTCGTGAATATCCTTAGTGTGTTTAATAGGAGTGGCTTCACTAAGTGCATATCCATCCATTAGCAGGTGTGGAGGATTATCAGTTTCATCTCATTGTCATAACCTTCTCATTATAACAACCTTTTTCTTGATAATAATAATACTACCATATTATGAATAGATTCATCTAAAAATTTTGAAAAGTAGAGTCATTCACATGTTATATGTACAGTGTATATTTCTTAAATGCAATTAGAGTAAGACCTAGGTCTAGTTTATGAAGCTTACCCCTGCGTTTGTACAAGTTTCTATCCTTAAACTTTGAGGCACTATATTACTATCATTTTGGTCTCTCTTCCTCTCTCTGCTAATTAAAGTGTGCCAGTAAATTAATAATGTATTTTGGTTTTTGGTTGTGATAACAGTATGTACTATGTGTAGAAGATAGTGGTCAGACTTGATTAGATTACAAATATTACATTATTTGTGAGACTGACAGAGTCAGAGGGTGAGAGGGTGAGTGAGTGTGTATGTGATTATCTATAAAAGGTAAAGCATATAGTCAATAATTATTAGTATATAGTAACCTGTTACTATAATGAGTTCTTAATATTAGTTACTGTGTCAGAAACCTTATAAAATGCACTTATCCTTTCCTTATATATATATATGTCTCTCTCTCTCTGTCACTCTTCCCTCTCTCCTCTCTCTCTCTCTCATTCTCTTTGTTTACATCTTTTTCATTTCTTTCTCATTACATGTAACGCTGAACATGTACATATTACCAAGATAAGGCTTCAACGCATGTACACATACACACAAACTCTTAAATGCATGTACCTATACTATTAGTAATACTCTACAGTTATTATTAATATCAACAGTTACTCACTCTCTTTTACTCTCTCTCTCTCTCTCTCTCTCTCTCAATATAGGTCCTCTACCACATGTGGTTATTAGTTGTAGTAACCACTACTGCCTTCTTCTCATGGTCTCCACACCTCATGTTACCGTCTGATTATACCTGAGGACTAGTAAATAAAGATTTATATATTACACTAGTAAATAAAGGTCTACATTATTACGCTAGTAAATAAAGCTCTATATATGGCTGATGTAATTAACAGTGCGTATGATCCATTACTCCAGTCCTATCACACCTCAAGCCTCACAGTTGATGGATATGGTATGAGTAACTTGTTCTCCATGGAGAGGGCCCATAGATCCAAGGGCATGCTGCTGGAGAGGTTTATAAGGTCTCCTGTAATGCTTTCCGCTCAATTTAAGTTTCCCTTGCAATTACTGTATATCCTGATAGAATTAAGATTAGATATTAATGACATTATAAAACTAACTGTTGGTACTTCAAAAGAAGTCCGGGCCATTAAGAATTCATTCAGTGTAAGGCGAGATGAAGGAGACATTAATTCAATTATAATGTTGGTTTTCAGTGACCCAACTAAGCTTGATAGTGTCTGCTTACCTGAGGCGGTTCCTGGCAGTGAACTATGCACCAAATATACCAACAGCCAAAGACTAACAGTAAATAATGTATCACAATCCTCTCCTCCTCTACCAATATCTACACCTATCCATGTTGGTAGAGGAGTCATCACTAGTGACATTAATATTAATATATTGCACTGGACTGGTCATAAACCATTATTGATAAAGTCACTTGAACTATGGACACAACTACCAATGAATGACCGGAGACATGGTGACAGCACTATTGGACCTTGTAAATTATTTGAAGATTTTAAGCAATTACTGATAAATAGAGAGACAGCAGGATGTGATAGATGCAGGCCGGCAGTCCCCTTAGTTTATAACAGTAACATCAGGGAGGAGAGGGGGAAGAGAAAGAGGGAGAGAGAGAAAGAGGAGATACCAATTAATAAAGAACTCAAACTAGCCGATCCTCCATTACAATACATGGACTCCATCACACATAATCTAATGACTCTACCTGTTCTGCTACCATCAGGGTATTATGTGGATCAATCTACTGTGGATAAATCAATAGAGCTGGACACTATGAATGGACGTCCTCCAACTGACCCATTCACCGGCATACCCTACACCAGTAGACCAGCGTTCTGTCCGTTATTAAAGACTAGTATTGATGAATATGTGTCTTCAATAGAGGGACAAGTAGAGAGGACTGTAGGTACTGCTGAGGATATCCTTAAGCATAAACAAAGTTAGTATATGATGCATTATGCAACACTCTATCTGTCCTTATAGTGCTGAACAATAGAGCAAGCAGTAATGATGAGAGTGTTGATAAACCTATTGAGCGAAGGAGAACATTGTCCAGTAAGAAACCAGCTTCATCGGGTAAATATATGTACATATTAAATTTCTTAATGTCATTGTTATTGTAGAAAGAGCTGTTATGCAAGATGATGCTCATTCTTCCATTGGAAAGGTTAATGAAGTTGATATAACTCATGAGAGACTTGTCACTGATAGTTTAGACCTAGCTCTTTCCTCTCTGTTCCCTCCCTCTCTCCCTTCTCCCCCCTCCTCTTCTAATGCCCCTGAGCTTTGATCCCATACTATTATTATCATTATAAACTAAAGTAATGTTGACACAAAGATGCACTGACCTGCCCTGGGCTAATGGAAAGTTTCTATAGAGATATCAATACTGTGTATACAGTTGGGCTGGGCCAGTGCCCACTATATGGTGGTATATCTGGTACTGGTTTGTGTGGGATTGTCTCCCTAGTCCTCCTACTGTTGTCTTAAGACTATCCAGGATCACTTTGAGTCCTTTCAGTATAATACAGTACTGATACTGTATGTAGAATGTACTTATGCAATGGACTATATGCAATGTGTACTTCTAGCAAGTAAATGTAAGATGTAAAGATATTATGTCTCTAGCACTAGCTGTTATTAAGTAATGACACAGTGTTGTTAATGTGTAAGGATAATTCCTGTATAATGACATTGATTGGTGCAGCCTTCATGTATAAGGACTCCTTCATTATTTATTCCTGTTGGTTTGGTTTCTTTTGGTTTTCATTTTGTGAAATGTCAACTCGCACTTTACTCATGATCAACATGGTTGCCACAGTTACCTTTACATGTACATGTAAACTCAAAGGGGCCAGCGTTCCTCTCATCTCTCGCCGTACATGTACATGTTGCAGCTGTGGGAACATTTTGAATAACATTTCTGACGTTCTCTGGCCTTTGAGGATTTACGAAAGCTTAGGAATTTTATATTTGCATAAACAGCACGTGCAATTTCCAATTACCTTCTCTCCCTCCTCCCCATTCTAACTCGCTCTCTCTCATTTCATATGTTCCTACGTGTTTATTGTACAATTTCTTTGGCTGCTGTTTATGGCATATTATCCGTTACCTTTACTAGGAATTGGTCAGCTTCTCTTTGTTAAGTGTACACATTGCTATTCATGTAACAAATCTAATTAATAGCATTTACTGCATGCATATATATATTTATATATACATGCATACATTTATTCTTATGTACATGTATTTATACTGTATATGTATTTATGTTGTACGTGTATTATTGAGGATTATTAATATTGTATTATATGTGCGTATGTGTATTTTGTGTATTATGAAGGATCTGTGTTTAGCCCAAGTTTATTTTCTAATTATTAATTGAAGACTGTGAAATATTGTTATTATACTCCACCACCTGTCACTGCTTCAATTATAATTGTTTTAGCACTTGTACCAAACCCTTTCAATGCATGAGTTATTCTCTCAATCAGTTCCTACAGGCTTCAGTCCAGCAGCACTAGTTTACACAGACCCTTTGTGTTACTGCCATTGTCTTGTTATTATTATTATTATTATCATTCTTATACTTATTATTATTTAATATAATCATGAAGCTCTAATTGCTACTGTAGCCTTTGGTATATGGTGTCTAACGCATTAGCATAATTATAACCTACAGCTACATGTACATTGTACATGTACATGTACACGTATGTGCATGCATAGAAGAGAAAGAGAGAGAAGAGGGTTTTATAATTATGTTACAGGTGTTTACACTGACAGCTGGTAGAGTGGTCGCCTTATATTAAAGGTGCTAGTATAACATAATATTATATACTATACCACAATCACCACATACTACTATATGATAATAACAAATGTGCACGTACACATGTACATGTACATGTGTATGTAACTGTACATGTATACATGTGAATGTATTTGTTGAGGTTTGGCTAGATTGAACGTGTCTCTCTGTCCTGTGTAGTACACGAGTGTTGTTTAGTATGTACTAGTAAATTATACATGTACTAGTAAATTATACATGTACTAGTAAATTATACATGTACTAGTAAATTATACATGTACTAGTAAATTATACATGTACTACATGTTCATGTTTAATTAATGTGGGTTTAAGTACTGTGCACTAACATTAGAAGTATATTTAAGTTGGTGTAACTATACATCATAGTGTGTACATTATGTTAAAGGGTCTGTGTCCCCTCCTACAGTCAGGTGATTCCTAGGCTATGTCACCATTTTCTGTTAATTAGTTCTTTACCATTTCTGAAGCCATTGATGTGTCAATATATTAATAATCACTTCTTGAACACTAATTTAGAAATTGTCCTCAATGAGTAATGAAAATATTATATCACTTGATAAATGACGCAGTTGAGTAGTTTTCAATATAAAGATTACTGTGTAACATAGTTCCTCTGTTTTATTGGCCTTCCACTCAAGCTATAATCATCAATCACTCTACCATGTCCAGTATTAGTGTCTATGTGTTGCAATAATTTGTTTATGTTTTTATTAAAATATTTTAAAGTGTGCCTTATACCTTCTTCCTTTCTCTCAGCGTATGTGACATTCCAAGACTCCCTAGAAGGATTTTGTGTACTAATACCCTTCGCTATGTTTATGTTAGTCGTTGCCATGGAGATGAGCTCAATCTAATTGGTCGCTACTTGTCGGAAGGGTTTTGTGGTGAGAGGCCATGCTTCTTAAGGGCTCTGTTTATGTACCTTAGTCTCTTTATAGTGGATGACCACATACTATACATGAACTAGATTAAAATGAGTTTTTGATGATGTGCATGTTTAATGTACATGTTACATGTATGTAATTACGTGACTGAAGACTGCTAAGTATATTTGGTTTAAGCTGTTAATCTTATTTTCAATATACATTGGTAACCTGATTATGATCCTTTGTACATTTCAGGCTAAGCCTCATTTGTGCGCTATCGCTCTCGCTCTCGACTTTAGCGGGAATAGGTCTACATGTATATACATGTAACTGCTTTACTATTAATAATAATAATAATAATAATAATAATAGCAACAACAATAATTTATGATGATTATTATTATTATTATAAGTAATAATAATATGTTCCTTTTCTTATTGCTATGTTTAAACTTCTAATTTTATCATTTTATGATATTACTAATAATAATAATGGTATTAACAACAAATAAAGTTATTATTGCATGTATTGTCCAATCTCTAAGTAGTGTTAAGTGGCGTGTACGAGGTTGGTTTCCGCATATCTCCGTAATACCACAATGTACTATAAAGGAAGCCTCTTCAGTCTATGATGCTAATAGTCAGGAGGGCATATTTGGAGCTCACTTAAACAGCTTTAGTAAAGTCCTACAGGTCCTCTTTGGTCTCTGCAGCCTCCCCTACCTCTAGCTCCATCTCTCTTCTCTTTCTAGAGCAGGTCGCAAGATATAAAGTACAGCTATCAGTCTCCATCGACCAGTACATACAGCAGGTGTGAGGTACAGCCGGCTAAGTGCACGCTAGAAGGCATTGGAGTGTGAATAAACTTTGGAGTAGTGTTTGAAGCCATAAAGATAAGGAGAAGCACTACCTTAGCTCACTGCAGCCCCCTTGCTTGCTTGCTCAGCTACAGAGACAGAAGCAAGCTAGAAACAATAGGCCAGGATCCTTTACAGCCTAGTATGTCCTTAGCAACCACAGTCCAAACAGTACAGTCAAGCAGAGGTCACATGGCTATGTCCTATATACCAGAATCAGTACCAACAGGGATGACTAACTTCATGACTGCTGGATTCCCCCATGGAGCCCACATCTTCCCTGGACAGTATTTCAATGTGAACGCAGCAGCAGCAGCTGCCGCAGCTGCTGGAAGAAGACCAGGAGAAATGTCTCCAGCAAACGGGCCAGGACCGCATCCTTTCTTTATACCATCAGCCGGCCACCATGCTGCTCCAGGACAGGGACCTGCAGGACACCAGGCATTCCCACTAGACGTTGCATATCAACAATATCCTCACCATTTCGACCAGAAGTAAGTGTGTGTGCAGAGAGAGAGGGAGAAGGAGGGAGTAAGGTTTGGTGTCATGTTGCAAAAACAGAGCGACAAGGATATGCGTGGTCGTAGACTAATAATCTACGTGCAAAACATTCCGACTATTTGGCGACCACAACTCTCCTCTTTCTCTCTGTCTCTAAGAGAGATACAGGGAGGATAATGGCTAGAGAAGTCTCTGAAATAGCCAGCCTACTCAAAGAATCTGTTATAAGTTTATCCAGCCTTTTACTAGTGTACGTGTATGAGGAGAGAGCTAGCCGAGAACAATGGTGTCATTATTTATCATAACGTTAATTATTATTGTTCTTTCTTTCTGTAGACCTTCAGTAGCGCAGGACCAGAGAGACATTGCTAATGCCTTGCTACAGTTAAACGCTAGTTCAGGATCAAGCACTCCTCAGGCCTCTACTCCAACCTCTTCCTCCTCCTCCTCTCTCTCCGTCCTTTCTAAACTAAACGGCTTCACTACTACTAATAACCCAGGGAGTGAAGAAGATGGTCAATCTTCTCCTGTAGATCTACTACAGACCCTTAAGCATGGTTTCCATCCCTCTCATTCTGATACAGGCTCTCCTCCTGGTACTGTGACAGCGATCGGGTTCGACACCAGGTCTGGCTGTAGACAATACGATGGAAGATTCGTTCAAGATATAAAACCAGTTTTTCAGTCTCTGTCCCTTCCTAACATACACCACATGAATGACGGGAGGGGCTCCGCCGAAGGGACTCCTATTGCTCCTCCCGATCTCAGTAGCCCGATGTCCGATAAGATATTTTCAACTCCACCTCCGGGAAAGCAAAGACGCTCTAGCAGTAAGGGTAACAATGTTTGTCAGATTTGTGGCAAGAGCTACGCACGTCCGTCTACTTTAAAGACTCACATGAGGACCCATAGTGGTGAGAAACCTTATCGGTGTGACATATGCGCCAAAGCATTTACTCAAGCAGCTAATCTCACAGCACATTTGAGGACCCATTCCGGCGAGAAACCTTTCAGCTGTCCAATATGCCAAAAGAGGTTCTCTCAGTCTTCGTCCGTTACAACCCACCTCCGAACTCATTCTGGCGAAAGACCGTATCGCTGCGACTACTGTGGGAAGTGTTTCGCTGATACTTCGACTCTCACTAAACACAAGAGGATACACAGCGGTGAAAAACCTTACAGGTGTAAAATATGTAATCTTGGTTTCTCCCAATCTGGCAACCTTCATCGTCATATGAAGACCCACAATAACCAGCTATCTGCTCAGTTAGCAGCTGTCTAGTGGATAACCCCTAGGCGCCTGCTTTCTGTCTTAATTAGCGTGCTTGCAATATCTGCCTGTGTTGTAGTTCTTCTTCGACCATTTACAGCTGCTCTCTCATCTTGACATCTTCAAAGGAAGGTGTCATTTCTCTACCTCTCTAATCACATTCATTCATATCCACCAGTAACAAGCAATCCACCATTCACAAGTTAACATTTTGGAGGTATTTTGGCTTTTTAAAATTAAATGTATTTATCCTTTTTGTGACAGTAAAATTCACCTCTCACTCACTCACTCTCTCTCCTGATTATACATGTCAATTGTTCATTTCCAATCATTATTCATCAGTCATTTCACACATACACTACTCACCTGTGTCTCCTCATTCCCATTCTAACATGTCCATGCATTATTGTACTCAAACAGCTCATCACAATCATCATCCACTCATTACATGATATAGATTTAATAGGACTTACTAATCATTTTTAACAATTTATCTCTCCCCCCCCCTCTCTCTCTTTATTGCTATTTTATGATAGTTTGTGTTTTATTTTTTCTAATGATCACAATTTTCAATATTAACTATCAGTTACTTCTGTTGTTATGATAGGCAGTAGCTCTCAGCAGTTTTAAAAGGTTAATAAACACTGTAATCCAATCAGCCAATATACATGCACGAGCAGGCAATACTACACTGTACATGTGTATGTACTATAATTCTTGGACTGGCAAGTATGGCTGTCTGCCAAATTGGATTACAAGCTAAATGGAGTACAATAATGGTGAGAATAGTAAAGACAACTATTGATAATGGAAACATAGCCATCAACTAATATACACATGTCAATAAGTGATAAGGTATCTAACAGTGAACTATAGCTCTAACTATAAGTGTATGAGTATGTGTCTTTAACTAATGTCTCTATCTTTAACTAATGTCTCTCTATAGACTAGTTCCTTTCTCTTCTTGTCTATATACGCCTCATGTCCATACCGTTGCCGTAATGGTGTCGGTGGGTCCTCATGTGTCGGTTGAGGTTTCCAGACTGGGAGAACTTTGCCTCGCATATCTTACACTGGTAGGGTTTCTCCCCAGTGTGAGTACGGTAGTGCTTGGTGAGCGTAGAGCTATCGGCAAACCCTTTATTGCAGACGTTACATTTGTACGGTCGGTCCCCAGAGTGGGTCCTCATGTGCGTTGTAACGGACGAGGACTGCGAAAACCCTCGATGGCAGACTGGGCACTTGAACGGCTTTTCTCCAGAGTGCGTTCGGAGGTGAGCTGTCAAGTTAGCCGCTTGAGTGAAAGACTTTTGACATATGGAGCACTGGTAAGGTTTCTCTCCGCTATGAGACTTGAGGTGAGAGCGCAAGGTGGAGAGACGTGCATAAGTCTTTCCACAAACATGGCAGGAGTTGATTTTATTATCTCCTCCTCCTCCTCTACTTTGGGTACCTACTCCTGTTCCCCCTGTCCCACGACTAGGACAATGACTAGCACCAGATACTGGAGGAGTACCGAATGGAATGTAAGGCCAGGGGGAGTGACTCCAGCATGGGGACGAGTTATGAGTGGGGAATGGGGAGGGAGGGAAGGCAGATCCAGTTTGAAACATGAACTGGGCAGCTGACTGGTATGAGGTTGGTTGAGTTGGTGAAGCTGTACCTTCTAAGGGTGAAGCTCCTTCATGGTCAACACCAGTTGTATGAGGCAGTGGGCCTGGAACAAACTTGAGTGGTGGTGGTGGATGGTAGCCACCTGAAGGAGGGCCAGGCAGTGAATGGAGTACAGGATCTTGCAACTGTAGCAGTGTTGCAGCAACTTTGTTTGTTAGGTTGTAGTTGGAACTGCTATAGGTATTACTGCTAGTGTATTGGCTAGCAGAGTATGACAGAGTCTTGTTGTCATAAGGAAGACTAGAACCAACTGCTGCAGTTGCTGCTTGTTGTCCTCCTGAAGTATGAAAGAAGTGAGTTCTGCAAGAAAAAGAAAGTTTATTATGCAAGGCATGGAGGATTAAGGGTTACCTTATGTTGCTTGGAGGTGGCACAGAAAGATGCTGTGGATTGTACTTGGCTACAGTTGGTATGCAAGTAGAAGGATAGTAGGAATAGGCCCTGTAGTGCTGCTGGACTGATAATGGAGGAACAGGAGGGAGGCCAGGAGATAGAGTAGAAGGGCTACTTGAAGAAGAAGCAGTAAAACACTGTTGTTGTTGGTAGCTTTGCTTCTCTGTGCTATCAACAGGAGGAGGAGGAATACTGCAGTTAGTAGCTGAGGAGGGCTTTGTAAAAACTGAGCTCATATTGGCTTCAGTAGGGTCACAGTGCAGGTAAGGGCTGAAAGAGAAGGAGAAAACTGATCAAAATATGTGGTGCCTCTGGAAATGCTCTGAACTTTTATTGGGCAAAGGATCCCTGCTAAGAGAGACATTTGCAACTATGCACTAAAATCCTTTTGATCCTCAAAATTCATTTTTTTCCTCCAGGGTCCATGTACATGTCACGAATGACATTCTGCAATGTCGTAAAATGAATCACTAGAGGCTCTACAAGAAGCTCCTCAACATGCTAACCTAACAAAGTCTTCAAGTGTGCATTACAGCTATGCAAAGAAATGGAATAACAAGACATGACCCCTCTCCTCTCTCCCCCTCTCTAATGTCCGTTGTAACATTAAAGAGTTTTTTAGTTGTATAATGTTAACGGAGTATATGTGAGACAATGCAAAAACAGGAGCCGCTCACTGAAACATGACACTTTATTATGATAAGAGGGTAATCATGTTCTTATGTAAACTATTAGGGTACAAATGACATGGCGGGTGATATAAAACTTAATGACCATTGATAGCGCTAGTTGTGTTTGAATAGTTTATAGTTCAACCAATTGAAGAAGCAGAATGTAAAGAAGGCCGGAAGCACAGCGGACATTAGCATACCATAATAGCATAAACCAGGGGAGAAGGCGTCAATCTAAAGAGGGGGAAAGAGAGAGAGGGGGAAAGAGTTAGAGAAAGGGATGTTTTTATTAATGCATGGCATTCTTATACCTGTGCAGTAAGAGTCCAACAATTACTAATACAATACATGCACACAATAATGTACAGCAACAATCCCGCCAAAAGAATGTAACCTTTTACATGTACACTGCAAAGTGCCATTTTTCCTTCATTAGTTATGGGCGGAGCTCAACTAATAATTTGATTTTTAATATCCATGGTAGGTTGAGCTAGTTATTTTTATTAATGTTATTACACGTGGTACTATAATGAGCAGCAAAAGAAAGAAGTTGAAACTTGAACAAGAAGGAGAAGAAGAACATCTCAGTTTACAAGAAGAGGAGGAAGAGGAAGGATCTTCGAGCGATGATAGTAGTTCTGTAGAATCTGATTTGGTAATATTAGTCTGACATATATCCGCCATTTTGTGGGTTAAAATTAATAGGAGATTCAAGTAGAATTTGAAGGAACAGAAATAAAAGAAACTGACTATCACGGGATAAGGAGACTGCTACAACAAGTCCGTTTAATAATTACGGAATTATTATTATCATTATTGTTTAGTTGTTTTTAAAAGCACCTGTAGATGTCTCTAGTCTTTCCTCATACATTGTACAGCAAAAGAATATTGGGAGTCTAATAAAAGTATCAGTATATTATCAGCATATTATTAGTATATTATTGCTATATTTAGACGTGTAATAATGAAGAGGACGAGGAGTCAGTAAAAGGTGTGGAGTCAGGGGAGGAGTCAGGAGATGACAATGTGTATGGTATAACAACATTAGTACAACTACCACAAGATAAAGTAATCAATTAATTCATGTATTTATTTATATTATATTTATTTATTTATTTTTTTAGAGTGGTTTATATGAATATTTAATGAATGCTTGTTCTACTTCAAAACTTGCACAGAAGATTAAAGAGCTTTCTGCCGATCCACAGTACCTGATAGGTGTGGTGCTACATGAGAGGTTTCTAAATATACCACCTGACATTGGACCACCTGTCCTTAACTGCTTAATGTAAGTCAAGCATATGGTAACTTTAACCATTCATTAAAAATATTATTAATTTAGCATTTTTTTTGCTACAAGCAGTACACATACAATTAATATTACTGTATTCCTCTCTCTCTCTCTTTTTCTCAGTGATGAAGTTGAGGCTAATATTTCTAAAGTTGGTTTGTAATGTATGTTGCGTGGTGTATTATTATTATTATTATTAATAGATTACTCATTTTATTGTTATTACACGTTCACATTCACTGACTGACTCCGAAAGCTCCAGCAAGAGAAAAGGTCAAAAGAATAAATCAAAGACTAATAATATAATATACGATTTTCCAGAAATGGAGTACTTCAAAAAAGTAAGTTTAATGTAACGATTGTAAATTATTATTATTATTATTATTATTATTATTAGGAGTCTTTATTTGAGCATAACTATTCAGTGTCCTCTGACCATGATACAGTTCAAGGTGGCAGGTGGAGTTTTGATGACGAAGTGTTCTCACCTCATCGCTCGGTACTGTTACTAAATAAAGAATCCTTTTACAAAGCATTTCGACAATTAACTAGTGATTTTAATAAGTAGTCATTATTAATTATTACTGTTTACTAATACATAATTTAATGTAGTTTTCTTTGCTTGTTCTTAGACATTAATTCTTTCTCAAGTTCTAGCACTCTTTTTCTCAGTGCCTTTACTTCCTTCTCTGATTCCACTTTCACTGCCTGCAGTTTCTATACAGCAACATTATACGAATCAGTAATTGATAGTTGCTTGCTTCTACTATTACTTGTCTGAATATAGAGTTGTTAGTCAGAGTGGTTGAAGAAGAGGTCTGAGTTTGTGATTTGGCAGTTTGTTTTTGTATCTTTAGTAGCTTCGCATCATACTACAACACTGATGATAACACTTATGTATATCAACACTTATGTATACCTCTAGTCTTAGTTTGACTATTTCAGTGTGTTTATCTCTTTCTGCATCTCCTACTTGCTTTTGTAATGCACTTATGTCCTCAGATTTCTCTTGCAAGTTCCTTTGAAGTAAATCAATTTCTTTTCTCACTTTATAAAGTAGGAAAATAAACTAACATTAAACAGCCGATATAGGCTAACTTTCTTTAGAAGTGACTGCTTGTATATGTACAACATCCTTTTTGTGTGCTTCTTTGATTGCTTCAAGATTGTCCATAGCTTCTCTCATTTGGTCTTTGTGCTGTGCTTCCAATTCACTGGTCTCTCTTTGCAGTCTCTCCATCCTTTCCTTTACAAACAGTATAAAACTATACATTCTATTGCATAGCTAGAAACTTCTGTGGCTCAAAATTTTTGCAAGTTAGACAGCAAAATTCATTTTGCGGATTTTATGCACCTTTGCCTGCCACAGCTTAATAAAAGAGTAAAATTTTTATGGAAAACTAGCAGAACTTTTGGTCTACAAAGATTACAATACTGAGTTACCAGCCTTGCCTTAAGTTTGCTATTCTCACTGATCATCTCACATCGCTGCATTAGTGAATCTTGTAGTTTCTTAACAGTTGATAGCAGTTCTGAATTATCTGTATACATTAGAGAGGAATACACTGACAGAATGTCTCATTATTTACTGTCTTTCAAGGTTCTCTCTGCCTCTTCATGAAGGCTGAACTGCTTCTTGAGAGAGCTAACCTCTGATTTCAATTCTTTGTTTTCGTTAAACAGCTCAAAAGTTATCTAGGGACACAAATAAAATATTATACATATCAAAAGTACATGCTGCACTTTCTGCCATTGCTCAAAATCTTCTACAAGTGAGCTCAAATCGCAGTCCCTGTCGGCAGCCATTTTGGACACGTGTAGGCACGTGTGTACAGCCGCTCCTTCCCGCCCAGCATCACGTGTGATGTCAAATGGATTCTAAGGAAGAAATTTGTCCTGTGTGTGGTAACACTTCATATGAGAATCAAGATGGACATTACTACTGCCTTGAATGTGGTACACAATCACAGGTAATTGCTGATTTTGGAAAGAATAAACAGAGAAATTTATTTGCCAAAATAATTATTTTTATTACATTTTCTGAGTACATGTATGTATATATATATAATACTTATGTTGTGTAGAAAGTTTGAGCTAATTCCAATCAACTTTGGATTAAAAAAAAATTTTAAGCTGCTTAAAAATGGGACCAAAGTCTCTGTATACTATAGTACAGGGATGTTGGCCAAACTTTGCCTAAAATGAAAAGGAGAGAAATCTACATTTTTTTACATATTCTGATGCATGTACATGTACTTGTGTTGTGTAGAAAGTTTGAGCCGATTCCAATCAAAATTGAATTTTTCACAAATTTTTAAAGCTGCTCGAAAATTACTAGGAGAGAATCCTCCATTTTTATTACACTTATACATGCACTTATGTTTAGGTGATGCACGATGAGATGACTGAGGATGATCCTACCAGTATAATAATGTACAATAAATTAAGAGTGAGAAAAGGTACAGCTGCTACATCACACACACACACACACACACACACACACACTATTATAGTATTCATTATTAGTACCAAAAAGGTCACTGGAAGATGAAGAGGATTGTACTCTCTCACTCTATGAGAGCTGGCAATTCATCTATAAATTATACATGGACCGTATCAGTAAAGAGAAATTTTGTGAGAAAGATATTGAAGTATAACAACTAACTCCCTTCTGTGTATTTCATCTCTTCCTGATGTACGTACATGTACGTGTAGGCCTGTGCTAAACTGTTATGGTTCATGTTTCTTAAATATCTGTTCTACAATCAACTAAGTGCTTTCAATAAAGTAGACACTATGGAGAAGTCCTGTATTAGCAGTTCATCAAACATATCTTTCAAGTCATTGTATCGTGTTATATTGAAAGGAAGGAGAACTAGAGGAACACCAAAAAAGAAGAGAGAGCAACAAGAAGAGGTTGAAGGGGAGGATAGTGATGAAGACTATTATGATTTATCTTTAACTGATGATTCCAGTAAACTGGATAGGTTGTTTCAAAAATCATTCAAGATTATGCGAAATAAACACGCCTTCATATCTAAGAGGACACTAGTTGCCTTGCTCTATTTCTCATTACTTTATTCCAATAATTACCTACCTCTCAATGACTTTATAAAGTTAGCATGCACAACTATGTATTATTATTAATATTTTAATACTCCTTCCCTTATTATAGTCTAGTGTATGAAGATGTCATCCCTTACTACTCATGGCATCTTGTTCTTCCTAAGGCTCTCACTAAGAGAATGCTAACTTACCAGAGAAGGAGAATTGCTGAGAACCATGTAATAATAATGTATAATTATTGATAGTAATAATTAATGGAGTCTTATTTCACGTAGTCCCCATTGTTTCCTAAGGAATTCTCAAGGTCATTGTCACATGTAAAGACAAGTCTGGCTTTACAGTTCCTACCACTTGATGTCATGAAAATGGCCACAGTACTACTCAAGAAGCTGCTACTACCAGGTTGAATTGTTTTTTTTCTTGTGTTGTTGTTGTTGTTGTTTATCTATCTTCTTGTTGTTTATCTTCTTGTTGTTTAGATAGTTTATTGACTCCTTTGAAAAGGTTACTGTACTTGTACCAGGAGACAACTCTTCCAAACATGGGCCCGTACGTATTGATTGACGTTGGTGTCATTATTAATATCATTATATTAATGAAACTAGTTTATAGATTGGATGATAATTATGAAAGGTAATAGATATAACTAGATGAACATCAATTATCGTCTTGTGTTCATTTTCAGAGTTCAAGGAGAACAGTCTGTGTCTTCTTCGGAGGATTTTGATAAATCGAAATATACTTATGTTTGGGAAGACTGGGTTGCTATGGTGACCAGGGAACGCTATAATAAAATACAGACTGACATTAAGCCATCACAAAAGTTAGTTAATTAATAAATAATTGATATAATTATTTCTGTTATAGTGATTTGGTACATTTGGACGACATGTCTTGTTACATGAAAAGTTGCAAGGAGAAGTATTTCGGCATGTTTAACTTGGACGTCAATACGGGACAGCTTAGGCAAGGAGAGAAAGGAGGCCATTTTAAGTCATTATTTGGGAACTTTGTCGCCAAGAGGAGAGAGAGGAGAAGGAGAGAGGAAGCAACTGCAACAGCAAGTGTAACAAATAAGCGACAACTGTTTATAACGATTGGCGATAGAGTTCACACGGTTGCTGAGGCCGTTGTTCCAAGATGGATACCGTTGGACTTGAATTTAGAATCACTTGGAAGATCCAGTAGACTCTATCAGCCAGTAATGATTGACAGGAGTAATGTATTGCCACTGGAGCAGCTGTCGTTATCACAGTCTGAGCAGTTTCTGATCGATCATTGTTCAAGGACCATCAATGTCCCTGTGAATATACTACTAGATAGACTTAGAGTGGCTGAGGCTCACTTAACTGATCTTTTAATGAAATCTAATGAAAATATCAATATGTATATGAAATGCAAAGAAAAGACAGAGAGAGAATAGTTTTATTTTAATGATAAATTGAATTGATTCGTTAAATGTTTAATTAATACTGGAGATACATCTTGGACAACAACTATATAAGAGAAAGAAATAAATCTTCATTTTCTCTCTTTCTTTCTTACTGTTTCTGTTTAATATTTTCTCCATTGTTGTGACTTCTTTGTCTTTAAGACCACAAGGCACAATGTGTTCATACCAAGACAACTCGTTGCATACATTCAATGCCAAACCATGAAATGACACGCTCCTACTAACCTGAATACCTAATTAAATGTGTGGGTGGCAATCAGTCAATCAATCCTTATAAATAATTAATTACCTATAGCGCATACTTTAGCTCCTCCCACCCATACGCCCACATGTTCATTAGTAATTGCATTTAATCCAAACTCAGTACAAGTCCTTACTACAGAGGCCTCTAATCCTTTAACGTAATTTCTAACACCTACCTATGGTATATTAAATTAATAATGATGACAATAATAGACTAAAGTAGTTGTTTCTCTCACGTTTATTTTGTGTAAGTTAATTACCGGATAACAGACCAGCTGTCCTACCGAATGGACAGTAATCAAACCGCCTCTTCTGATCTAGAATATTATCATTAAAATAATAATTATTGTATTTAATAATTATTATTAAAATAGTACTAATAATTATTATGTAAATATTTACTTTGACAACATCAGCTCCTAAATCTCTCAATTTATTTTCATTTTCTATTGACAGTTTCTCCCTCAGTCCCAGTGTATACACAGGAGGGTCGTGTTGGCATATCAACAGTTCACCTATCATCCCATCCTGTAACAACAGATTAGGTACATTATTTTAATAAAAATAATAATAATAATAATAATAATAATAATAGTAATAACTTTAAAAGGTAGGACAAAGGATAAAGTGAAATAAATAAGTAAAACAAAATATATATGTACATAGAGATGATCTAGTGAACATAATCATAGATATGACATAATCAAACATAGTTATAAAATAGTATGAATACATTACTGGTCTCTCTGTTACTATATTTAGTAACTAGTTCCATCTGTATATTCAACGCTGATCTGTAGCATATCTTTCCTAAATCTCTCACTACAACGCTGAGCATCTAAAAAAATTAATAATTTTAACCCTTCGACGAGTCATTTTTTTTATTTTTAACCCTTTACCATACCCAACCTTCCATTGTGAATTGATAAGGAGATCCTGAAAGAGCATCCCGTCATGAGTGGAGGGACTCCTCATATTCCAGCTGGCGTTAAAGTAACTCCTCAGGTGATGTGTGGTCCCGTTCAGCCAGCAAACAGGACGGCACTGGATTGGTAAGTGGTGTGGAGGGTGTGGCTGGTAATTCTCTCTCTCTCTCTCTCTTCTAGGAGCTGGCTTGGACCTGTTGCTTTTGGTTGCAGTAAGTATGTTGTTGTCGTTGATCCTCGAACATCGCAAAACCTGCAGACGCTTGACGGACACAGCACAAACATCATAAAAGTATTTTGTTAATACTAAATACATGCATGCACATGTACAGTATATCTAAAATTCATGCAATGTAGGTTCGTTGGTCAAGACAGCTCCATCATTGCACACTGGCCTCTCCATATATTCTTAGGCTGGCATCAGTGGATGCTAATGGACAGTGTATAGTTTGGGATGTTGGACAAGCAACTCACATCTCAAACTTTTCAATTGGAAACAAACCACTGGTTGATATACAGTGGCTTACCACTAACGTATGTTTATGTATATTATTTATATACATTTATATTATTAATATTATTATTATTATTTATTTATATGTTTATGTATATTATTTATTTATCTATTTATTTGTCTCTAGGACACTTGTAGGGATTTATTGTTAATATTCACGTCTCCTGGTACAATGTGTATCTGGAATGCTGACACTGGGACCAGAATAAGCAGGACTACTTTTGCTGAGAATATTCTATCATTTAGTTTCAACCATTTCTCACCCGACCAGCTAGTCTGTAAGTATGTACATGTACATTGTTAGAATTAGAGATAAATTTTGAGAGACCAATCAAAATAAAAATGGGGGGGGGGGGTTAAGGCCACCTAGGCTAAATATGAGAGACCAAAAGTCTCCTAAACTCCCCCTAGATCTAACAGTGTTCATTATGTGACCTGTTGTATTCATGTGTTCATTCATTTAGTGCTGTCTGCTGATTATTTCATATTCATAAATGATTTCAACCCACCAAAGAACACCTCAGGGACTAGTAAGAAGATGTACATGAACGTACCACACCACCAGTCCATAGGAGGGGGAGGGAGAGGGTGGAGTAGGGACGCACCACGTAGACTACTATCAGATGAAAGTTTAAAGTACTTAATACTCAAATTTTTATAATGTATCTATATTTCTATTTTTAGTAATGATGATAGTCTTAGTTTGTCCGATTGTCTCCAAGTTTCCTTTTCTCCAATTTGTCGCTCGCATTTATTTTTACTCTACTCTCGTGAAGTCCTCATCATTGATACGGACATAATGCAAGCCATTGGGTCCATTTACCTTGAGAGAGTCACTGCCCCTTTCCTTCAACTCTTCCCATGCCAACAGAGGGACGCCCTCTACTGCCTCCATGAGAATGGGAGTATTAGTTTCCGGGTCCGTCAACCTGTAGAGTTTCCCCGCACACATACGCTAACAATGGCCGACTTTAGAGAGCTTATTGATGTCACTTATGATCTGTACTATTTGACAGAGCCGCAGCGAATTAGTAAAAATATAAAGCCACTTGCCTTCTCTGTCTGCCCTACTACCGAGCTACAGCTGAGTGTCCTTACTTCAGAGGGTAAACTTCTTTTCTGGGACGTTGGGTTTGAGTGTATGGGTCTGTATGATGGGAGAAGAGGGGAAGAGGGAGGTTCCCCTCTATCACTCATCAGTGCATTGCCTGTCACTAATGGAGGGGACAGACCGATTGGATCATCTTGTGAAGGATTGACTCTATCACAGTCTATAGCCCCACACTGGTTTAACCCATCTGATGGTTAGTATTAAACATTATTTATTATTATTATTATTATTATTATTATTATTATTATTATTATTATTATTATTACTAAAATAAGAATTGGAAGAGAGAGAGAGAGAGAGAGAGAAAATTAGGAAAAGGGAGAAACCCATACCACAAGAATGGAATTATTATTGTTATTATCATTATCATTGTTATTATCATTATCATTGTTATCTTATAGGTACTAATATTTATACACTAGTATCTCCATACATGACTCTTACTAATATTTATTACGGGCTGGCCTCTGCTCCCACTGTACTTAAGATGTGTCCGCCTCTCACGACCAAAAATTGGCATTTTTATAAACCCCTGGTTGCCGTCGGCAACGGTACGGGCGGAGTCCAGATTGTTAATTTGTCCACTCGGCAGTTGTACAGAGAAATCACTGTACATACGTGTGCTGTGAGGTATTTAATTATAAATAAATTATTAATTAATAATTACTGCATTATTATTTATTATTATTATTTATTGCTATTAATTACTGTATTGTTATTTATTATTATTGTTATTATTATTATTATTATTATTATTATTATTATGATACTTAGCTTAAATGATACTTAAATGATAGTAGAATGATACTTAAATGATACTTAAATGATAGTAGAATGATACTTAAATGATACTTAAATGATACTTAGCTTAAATGATGTTGATACCTAAATGATAGTAGAATGATACTTAGCTTAAATGATACTTAAATGATACTTAAATGATAATGAAATGATACTAAATGATAGTTAGCTTAACTGATGATGCTTAAATGATAGTAAAGATACCTAAATGATAGTAGAATGATATTTAAATGATACTTAGCTTAAATGATACTTAATGATACTTAGCTTAAATGATACTTAATGATACTTAGCTTAAATGATACTTAAATGATACTTAGCTATTATTATTATTATTATTATTATTATTATTATTTTTATTATTATTTATTCATTTAGAGGTATAGAGTGGTTGAATCACAATACACTAATTACATTTGCCTATCCTCCTCCTAACTCAAATGGCCTCGTTCGTAATGAGCTAGCCGCTGTTAGTTTAGACACTGGACATGTTAATCAATTGAAGAAAGGAGAAAATAACTATGTACAGCCAATAACTGGTGTCAGGATATCAACGCACAAGTATTATTATTAATTATTAATATGATTGATAACTATTATTGATTTTTTGTAGGAATTATTTTGTCGTTAATATTAAGGACACGCCCCCAGAGTTTTATAATGCTAAAACTCTCTCCTTTATGAGGTCTTTGGAATCAAAACCAGCTTCATTTGTAGCTGTGGTCCGTAAACTCTTTAATTAATATTTATTTATTTATTATTTATTTGTTTATTAATTTATTTATTTGCTTGTTTGTTTATTTATTTTTAGGAATGGGCTAATGTCAGTGCTTTTTCATCCTTTGTTCCTAAGCCACACCCCCACAATCAGCGAGTATCGTCACCAGCTCATAAAACAGAAACTGAATTAGAATCAATTCAGACAATAAAACAATCACAAGTAAGTACATTACCATTAGATTTTTTTGATTGTGATACATGTACATGTATGTACATGTACACACATACATGTACATGTGTACATGTATGTGTTTTAACTTTGAGATCATGCTGATCTAAATTTCAATCAAAACTTCAAAAGTGAATTTCAAAGTTGCTCAAAATTGGGCCAAAGTTCCTAATTTGGCCCGAGACCATGTACTATTAGTAACGTGGTAGCGTTACTAAGTAGGATTCACCCCCAAACAAAATGGCTGCCACGACTTTTGCAGCCTTGCTATACCGGGAAAACGAGTTCCTATGTAGTACATGGTCTTGGGCCAAATTTTGCGTATCAAAATTGAATTTTCAAAGGTACATTGTGTATTCCAGGCCAGAGTAACTGTACTATAGTACAGGGTCACTGGCCAAATTTTGCCAAAAATGACTAGGAGAGAATTCTCTATTTTTATTACATTTTCTGATGCATATACATGTACTTATGTTATGTAGAAAGTTTGAGTTGATTCCGATCAAAATCATATTTTTATGATTTTTTAAAGTTGCTCCAAAACCAGGCTGTTGTATAACATTTGTTCATTTCTTGTAGCTACCAGAGAAAGAGATCCTCTCATTGATAGATGCTAATTCAAACATTCATCACATCACTGTTGACAGAGCTGGCTTTCAACTCGGACCCCAATCATCACAAAACGTAAGCGTCATCAACAACAGCAACAACAATTTATACTAATTCTTATTCTCCTCCTCCAGTTTGCATTACGCTCCCCCACTGCTATGTCTTGGAAAGGAGACACTTTAGTTTCTGGTGACTCCGAAGGTACTTTAATTCTATGGGATATCAACGCCTCGTCACTAAAGTACAGACCATTCCCTCTCCTCTCTCTCTCTCTATTATTTTTATTTTAGATATTTGGAGACTCCAAAGTCGCAGATTAAAAAGATGAAGTTTGGGCCTGGCAAGGGAAACAAGAGGTTATTGGTACTTTACAACAATCGACTTGACATCAGAGAAATCAACATGAAAGAAGTATGTGTACATGTACACATATATAATGAATGATTTTACTTTGAATTTTATTGTAAATACATGTAGCGAGTTTGAGCTAATTCTGACTTTAAGTATTTAAGTTACGGTCATTTTAAGAAATAGGCTAAAATTCTGAAAAATACCCAAGGCTATTATAGCCCATGGTTTTTTTCCAAAAAATGGCTCCAAAATCATCCCAAATTTTTATTACATTTTCTGATACATATTGATATCCTTATGATATGTAGCAAGTTTAAGCTGATTCCAACTTCAATTTTTCAAGTTACGGCCATTTTAAGAAAACTCCAAAATTCTGAAAAATACCCAAGGCTATAGCCCATGGTTTTTTCCAAAAAATGGCTCCGAAATCATCTCAAATTTTTATTACATTTTTTGATATATATTGATGTCCTTATGATGTGTGGCAAGTTTCAGCTGATTCCGACTTCAATTTTTCAAGTTACGGCCATTTTAAGAAAACTCCAAAATTCTGAAAAATACCCAAGGCTATAGCCCATGGTTTTTTTCCAAAAAATGGCTCCGAAATCATCCCAAATTTTTATTACATTTTCTGATACATATTGATATCCTTATGATATGTAGCAAGTTCAAGCTGATTCCGACTTCAATTTTTCAAGTTACGGCCATTTTAAGAAAACTCCAAAATTCTGAAAAATACCCAAGGCTATAGCCCATGGTTTTTTTCCAAAAAATGGCTCCGAAATCATCCCAAATTTTTATTACATTTTCTGATACATATTGATATCCTTATGATATGTAGCAAGTTCAAGCTGATTCCGACTTCAATTTTTCAAGTTACGGCCATTTTAAGAAAACTCCAAAATTCTGAAAAATACCCAAGGCTATAGCCCATGGTTTTTTTTTCAAGAAATGGCTCCGAAATTATCCCAAATTTTTATTACATTTTCTGATACACATTGATGTCCTTATGATGTGTAGAAAGTTTGAGCTGATTCCGACGAGTATTTATTTGAAATACATGTACACTTGTCTATTGTAAGTACATGTAAATTAGTGTTTGTATACATGTATTTATTGCATGTACATGTGTCTTTAAATTACAATTATTGATTATTCTGTAGGATGATATCACAGGGCAGTACAAATGGTCTAAAGGTGACCTCTCAGTTGAAGATCTTGACTGGTGCTCCTCGGATAAACTGATATGCCTCATGAGTGACGGCACTATCAGAGTCACTGACGTCAAGTTTATCTATTCCTCTACCGCTTATAACCCGTCAGACTACCATGGTATTATAATCAATCATTGAAATATTGTAACACTTTTAATTGTGTGTGTATGTAGGTTGCTATTATTTAATATTTATCCTCCTTCATTTAGAGACAGTTTTCAATCCGTCCATTGTACTCCCTCAGTCAATGTTTAGATTCAAGTGTCTACTCCAGCACCAATCATGGAATATTGAATACACACTGGACCAGTTTGAGTTAGTATATTTATCATTCACTTAATACTTAATACTACACTTCTTGTGGGTTATCTAACATATAATAATGCTGTGTTATGCTGTTGTTAAAATAATGATGTCATTCAAAGAAAACATGAGTCATGCACCATATCTACAAAATACATGTACATGTACATGTACATGTACATGTATATTTAATAACTAAGCATCATACACTACATGTACATGTACATGTACATGTACATGTACATGTTTTTCTTTCTCTCAGTTTTTCCGATAGTTCAAGTGATCCGATTGAAAAGGGAGTGGCCACACTACTAAAAACACTACCAAAGTATTATCAATTAATTTTGTAATTAAATAAATAATGTTTTATCATTATTATTGTTAGTCGGTTCAGAGATTCTTTACTCAATGCTAAACTAGGGACTCCTCAACGCTCATTAGTAGCAGCAATGTAAGTGGGTTTGGCTGGTAGGTGTGGTCTATTCTATTAATAGATTACTGGGTGATGAATTTGAGATGCAGTTTTGGACGACCGCTCTGTACCACATGATAAAGGAAAAGAGCCGATTACAAGACCCACAATATAAAGTACATATATGCACACATTTCAATATTTCATTGTATCCTTATAATTAGAAATACCATTATTCGTCAGCCCCTGATACTAACGATGATTCTGATTTATTTCAACCTGATTCTAATGCATCCACTGATATTGAATCAGCTCTTAGGAACTCGTTAGAAGACCTTTTGGAAGGTGCGGTTTTGAGTGGAGTGGGTGTGGTTTATCAATTAATTATTTTTAGATGATGGGCGGAGTTCATCCGATACGTTAATTCAAGAATCAAATCAAAGAACGTGGCAGTTGACTCCGCCGCTTGATCTTAATTACGATTTATTCATGGACCAAGATATTTATAAAGTATGAAACTATTAATTAAACATTACATAATATCATTCATTTATTCATTTAGTATTATCAGTTGCACAGAGTTCTTTGTCATGATGGTAGACGACATACTTTAAGCCAGACTAGACACTGTGCAGAAACACTTCTCTTCTTAAAACAAGTATTAAATTAAAAAATACTGCCTTGTATACCTACCTACATGTACCCACAGTAATTTACGTTAGTCATAGATTTCGTCAAAAACCTTGATAATTTTGTCAAAAAAACCCCCTCTTGAATTTGATGAAACTTTTGACCGACAAATTTGAAGCTACAATTGTACGTGTACATGTACATTAATCCATTGTTGTATCCCATAGACCGATCGTGCTGTACAGTTGCTACTGGAAACTGATACTTCATCCTCTGATTATTACACTGACGCGCTAAAGTAAGTCCACACTAAATTGACTCCGCCCACTATTATTCTAATTAAAGAGCATGTCTTGCCGCTACGATAAGATCATCGGGTGCTTCTCAAAGTACGATAAAACTGGTAGCAACTAACCTCATTGCCAACAACAAGCTATCAGGTACGTGCATGTAAATACAATACATGTATATACTTACATGTATACACTATAATATTTCACGGGTATAAAATTTTGCAATTTGGCTGCATTTTTGTGTTTGGAAATAAAGATTTTGCGATTTTAATGTACATGTAATTACCATACACTTACTATAATCAGCATGCTATTTTGTGAATTTTTCCAAAGTGCAAAAATTGCAAAATTCAATCCCCTGCGAATATATGGTGTATACGGTATAATTATTAATACCTCATATACATGCAGCAGGAAATTTTTGTTGCCATAAAATTTCATTGTTCATTTAAACAGGTCTTACAGGATATTTTCGTTAATTTTATTTTCATGTATTAACAGTAATTATTAATTGTTAGCCAGCCATTTTTGATTGTCTAAAATTTTTGTTGAAACTTTTGGCCAACAAAACAAGCAAAAATCACCACTCAATGAAAATTTTCTGCTATACATATATGCTGCTAGTACTCACTTTCTCTCTCCCTACAGAGGGTGCTCAGCTGCTGGCACTAATTGATAAAGGTTTAGACGCCTGTCGGTACATGCAGACCTACGGCCAATGGTACATGTCAGTCTGGCTGGCAAAGAGCACGCTCAACGAGAGAGAAGCCAAAGAAGTGATTATGAGATGGGGAGAGCACCTAGCATCATCTTCTGTTAATCAAAAAGTAAATTTTATTAATTAATATTTATTTATTTTTGTTGATTTTTTCTAAAAGAAAAAGGCTCTTCTTGTCTATTTGTCGCTCGGTCAATTTGTTAAAGTTACCGAAATGTTGTACAGGTAATTTTGTAATTGCTAATTTATTATCCATTTCTTTGATTTTAGTATGAGATACTTTAATTTAGCAGCTGTTTTTGCCGAATCATGTTTAGAATACAGACTGATGAGAAGAAATAAAGAAACTAGTAAATTAATAATAATTATTATTATTAATATTTCATCATTAACTAATAGGTTCGCTTATCGAGGCAGTGTTTTTAGAATATGCACGATATGCTGATAGTCTTGGCATGAAACGCTCAATGAGGTATTATTGTAATTTGGCTGGGGAGAATGGACGATTACTACTGGAGGAACACCTCTCACCGTCTCAAGGGAAAACACCAAATTCACCTTAAGACGGACACTCTTACTATCGTTATTAATTTTAGCAACTAATAAATTGATTGCTGATTTTTCTATATTTAAATGTTTCTACTATTAGTAACATGCGTTTTAAATAATGATAAATTTAATAATAATTATTATTATATAATGAAGAGAAACAAGTTAAAATTATCCATTGAAAAAGAGAGAGAGGAAGGGATGAGAGACAGTTCAAAAATGAGTTGTCCATAATTAACAATAATTTTACTGATGTACTGACATGACAACACGAAGACAGAGAAAGATAAAGATATTAAAAAGTGTGGAGCAGGCAACAAGTAATGCTACAACATACTGTATCTCTGACAAAATGACTGCTTTCACACTAGAACATTTAACAACAACAACAACAATAACACTGATTAGTACTTCATTATTATTATTTATTTATTTTATTGTATTTTTTTATTATTACATAATAGTTTATGATTGAGTGCTCAGAGAGTGTTGTTTGACTAATTTTCATTATCTGTTGGTCTCGTGTCCGATACCAATAACTTTTCACCGTCTTCGCTATTAGACTCAATCTGATTGGTCGGTTTAGCTGACACGCCCTCTTCCTCTTCTAGTTTTTCCATTACACGTAATGGCCCATTGGTACTCTGGGATTCCTTAGTGGAGGGGCCATCAGTATCAGAAGTAGCTGGAGGAGAGCCACTTAATAAGGGAGCAGTGGACGTTGTACTGTTCTGCCTGTTAGGAGAAGATAATAAATAAATAAATAAATAATTATCATGTACACTGGTAGATCTAGAGGGAGTTTAGACCTCTAGATCTACCAAATAATGATGTACTGTATAGCGCAAAATTTTCGAGGGCTATAAATTTCGCAAATTTTGTCCAAAAATCTACTTTTGGATTATGCTGTCTGCCATCTTGTACCATAATAATATAACTTCCAGAATCTTCAAAAAAATTGCAAAATCCGCAAAATTTATAGTGCTCGAAAATTTTGCGCTATACGGTACATGTACATGTACAGTGTACATATGTACATGTACATGTACTTACCTCTCATTAGATGGTATATGTACTTCAGCACTGATCTCTATGCCCTTCTCCCCCTCAGTCTCGCTATTAACATTAGTACTAGTACTCTCTTTCTTAGTGCTGGTCCATTCCTCTTCATCTTGCTTAGGCAGTGATATTGCAGTGGCCATTGTGCTCTTACTCGAGAGGCTTGTGAATGGACTGGAGTCTGTGGGTGGGGCTTCATCTTCAGTTTCGTGCTCGTGTGACGTCTCTGTGACCTCATCATTCCTATTAATAACCATTAATGAATATTAATTATTAATTAATAAACATCAGAAAAACCAATAGCAGCAACATCAAAAATTCGTAAAAAATCCAATTTTGATCGGAATCAGCTCAAACTTTCTACACAACATAAGCACATGTATATGCATCAGAAAATGTAATAAAATAGAAAATTCTCTCCTAGTCATTTTTGGCAAAATTTGGCCAATGACCCTGTACTATAGTACAGGGGCTTTGGCCTGATTCT
>NW_003546258.1:475668-541059 GCF_000090795.2 Amphimedon queenslandica | reverse complement strand
CCTACTCAATCTTGTTTTTTAAAATTTTTTATGTTCTAGTACAGGGTCATTAGCTAAATTTTGCCAAAATTGAAAAGGAGAGAATTCTTCATTTTTATAATTTTTTCTGATACACATACATGTACTTATGTTGTGTTTTAAGTTTGAGCTCATTCCGATTAAAATTGGATTTTTTTGTGAATTTTTAAAGTTGTTCAAAAATTGTGTCAAAGTCTCTGTACTACAGGGACTTTGCCCAAGTTTCACCAAAAATGAAAAGGAGAGAATTTTAAATTTTTATTACATTTTTTGATGCATATACATGTACTTATGTTGTGTAGAAAGTTTGAGTTGATTCTGATCAAAATTAGATTTTTTACAAATTTTTAAAGTTGCTCCAAAATCGGGCCAAAGTCCCTGTACTATAGTACAGGGTCATTTGCCAAATTTTGCCAAAAATGAAAAGGAGAGATTTCTTAATTTTATTATTATTTTCTGATGCATATACATGTACTTATTTTGTGTAGAAAGTTTGAGTTGATTCCGATCAAAATTAGATTTTTTACGAATTTTTAAAGTTGCTCCGAAATCGGGCCAAAGTCACTGTACTATAGTACAGGGTCATTTGCCAAATTTTGCCAAAAATGACTAGGAGAGAATTCTCTATTTTAATTACATTTTCTGATGCATATACATGTACATGTATTGTATAGCGGGAAATTTTGGAGGGAATTAAATTTGGCGAATTTGGCGTTTTGATAGCCATTCGCCAAAATAAAATCCGCCATTTTGAGCCTTTATATGCATGCTCAATGGCACATGGCCACTAATTTGCCAAATTAAAATCTGCCAATAGCCAAAATTTAGCAATTCGCCAAATTTTACTCCCTCCAAAATTTCCCGCTATACGGTCCTTATGTTGTGTAGAAAATTTGAGTTGATTCCAATGAAAACCAGATTTTTTACAAATTTTTAAAGTTTCACTAAATTAAGAATAATTATTAATGGTTATTACTTATTCTGGTAGCTTCTTCCTCTTCTCTTGGAGTCATTGCAAATGAGGCAGGACCTGGAGCAAGAGGAGCAAGACAATATCTCAGTCACTAATATCCTCCTCTCATCTCTCGAGTCGATCCATTCATTAATTCAAGAGAGCCCTGAAGTCATTGGACAGCATCTCTCATCAATAATATCTCTTTTATTACACCTGGGGCAAGCATCTCCTTTTATGGTAAAGAGCACAAACTATCTTTATTATTGTTTATTTATTTATTTATGTTAAATTTTATTTATTTGTAGAAGGTTAGAATAACTGCTCTAAAGTGTCTTGGCTTGTTCCCAGTTTCGTCAATATCTACCCATTTGTTGTATACGCATCAAAACAAAGTAATTGATGGATTGGGATCTTGTCTTGACGACAAGAAGAGACTGGTACGCAAGGAAGCAGTCTCCAGTAGATCAGAATGGTTAGGTTTTCAATACTGTATAGGCAAAATTTTGGAGGGTTGTGAATTTTGGGATTTTTTTTAAGATCCACGAAAATTACTTTCGCAAAAGTATGGTACATGATGGCAGACGGCATAAATTCATAGAACTCAAAATTTGCAAATTTCTAGGCAAATTTGCAAAATTTACAGCCCTTGAAAATTTTGCGCTATACGGTAATTATTAATTGATTGCAGTCAATCAGATACATGTCTTATTATTAAAAATTATTGTCATTCATTTGCTGTTTGTAGGTATTTGTTGGGATTTAAAGATTCATAATTATACTGTGTCTATTTTTGGTAATAATGATGTAATTGTTAATTATATTATAGATATTGTTTCATTTTTTTGGATTTTTCTTTTAATCTTCTCATCCTTGCCAGCACTTCCTAAAATGAAATAATAATTTAATAAATTAATTAATAAATAATGACTATTTATTGGTTACTTTTTGGTATATTTTAACTCGTAGTCGGTTAGTTTCTGCTTCTTTCTCTTTTACTGATTTTTTATTTTTAGCTATCACTTCCGGTAGTACGTCCCACTTACTATTAGTGTGATAACACATACATCATACAATATGCCCTCCCTCTCTCTCTACATCTATTCTATCCCTCTCTCTCCTCCTCTCTCTATTCTATCACAGTTTTATTTCATGCATAAACTGAGTTGATCACATATCAAATGATAATTTGGGTTTATTACTTTTTAGTGTGCATGTACATCTCTTTGTATGTCATCTTCTGTCTAGGAACAGTAACTTCAGAGGCTTCAGAGAGAGAGAGAGGACGAAAGAATGGGAAAATTGTTAAACCATGTTTATTTAGAATTACTTTTATTTAATCTTTGAATGAATGAAGGGGTATGGTAAGTGCTCGTTAACATTTTATTTCTTGGTTTTCTCTTTATCTCCTCTTGTCTGGCGAGTGAGTTCTTGATAAAGGAGGTTTTAAAGTGACGACAAGCATCTTGTAATGTCAGCCTTTCCATGGCTTTAGTTGGTTTGGCCTGTGGTGTTGTTGGGGGTGTGGCTTCAGTTGTTGAAGGACTAGTTGGTAATGGGTATGGCTCGAGTTTTGAAGGTGTTGTAAAAATAGTTTCTGTCTGTCTCTCTTGGTGTTTGCTGACCTCATTTTCATGATGACATGTACATGTACATTCGTCTTTATTACATGTTATTAGAGGGTGTGGCTTTGTAACGTATAGGTCTAAAAATTTAGTCCAAAGTTGATCTAATTGTGTGGGTGTGGTTGAAACTGATGAGCGATCGTTGATATTCGAAGGAGCAGAACTATTGATGGATAGTACACTGAGGTTGGGTAACTGTGGGTGGGCTTTAATTGGAGTAGTAAGATTAGGATTCACATTGTATGAGCATGTTGGGCCTGGGGCTCTTTCTGGGATCACGTGATCTCTTGATTCCACTTCAGGCAAAGGAAACCAGTCAATCTCTTCTATTGATGTATCATCCATGGCTCACTAGTAGCATATGTCAATTAATGAAGATCGAGAGATAAAAATTTAGAGTTTTGAATTGAACGCCATCTTTATAATTAAATTTTATTGACGAGCTCATTAATAAATAAAATAGTGTTCTGCGCATGCGCATTAAAAAGGCGCGAACCATTAGTTCCTCCCGCGGGAAAAGTGACAAAAGTCCAGTGATACCAGTATCTCATCTCTGTCTCTCTCTCTTTCTGTCTGTTACTGGTATGCCTCTATTACTAAGACATATATCTTTATTCTTGCTAGTAGGTCTTCAGGTCAACAATGGCGGACGGTGACGGTTGGGATCTAAAGTTTGAGCACATTGACTGGGTAGACATCTCTGATGCTGAACTATCAGGAAACCAGGAGGCACTGGAACAACTTATGTAAGGAATAAAGGACTTTTTATTTTATTCATTTATTTTTTATATTAGGAACAAGTCAATAGAGATCAAACAGCAATTAGCCAACAGTTCATTCTCAGCTCCTCCTCCTCCTCAAACTCCAGTATCCACCACACCATTAACTCACTCCACTCCTAACGAACAACAACCTCCCCAGTCAACACCTAAATCGGCTCTAGAGGGACAGGTATTCTTCCCTCCCTCCTCCTCCTCCGCTAATAAAGAGAACATGAGTACTTCTATAATCAACGCTTCATCTCCAGGCCTGTTGACCACGCCCAATAGTTGTCGTAGCAACATGAACGGATCATTTCGAGTACCATCGGCCTCTTACGCTCGAGCTGCTCGTAGCTCTGGCAAGAGGAGGATGGGAGAGAGGGTTGGATTGTCTCCTATTGAAATACCCAAGAAGAGACACCCTATACGGGATCTTACTATCACTCCTGCCCCTCCTATTGTCCCGCCATCTTTAACTAGCCTACCTCCAGCAGAGGAAGGAATGGATGTTGAGATGTGTACCCCAGAGGGAGAGAGAGGAACCGGAGGAAGGATGGGAGTACAGAGGAGACTGTTTGGGGGGAGAGTCCTCGCAGACAAGTAAGGACTACTGTTATTTATTATTATTATTTATCATTATAATGACGTTATTGTTATTGTTATTTTTGTATTTATAGGACCAATAGTCCACCCTGGCATACGAAAGGTAATGAAGACATACTCACCGATGGTCACAGACTAGCTCAAAGACAGAAACAAATTGAAATGGGAAAGAACACGATCGGATATGAAAGCTACATAGCAACACTACCAAAGTAAGTCACTTTATAGCGTACACCTCCATTATTTTAACAGACAGTACCTAGTGTACCAATTACATTCCTTAATGTATAAAATAGCCTCCACATAAAGGACACCTCTGTATAATAGTAACTGTTTTGTACTGAAGTGTCCATTATATAGAGGCTATACTGAACATGTGCAACTGTTTTGTACTCAATTGCCATTGGCTAGTCTGTACATGTACATTATTCTCTCTCTCTCTCTCTATCCCCTTTCTCTCTCTCTCTAAAGAGCTAGCCGGAGACATTCTGACCCATGGACTCCTGACAAGTACAAGAAATGCAGTACCAGAGCATGGCAAGGACAGTACAGACTATGGCGGAAGAGCCTACATCGCTGGGACCCACCCAGTGCCTCCACTGTACCAGCGACCAGTAACCAGTTTACTAGCGAAGACGCAGCACTGTGTGACATGTGAGTTACCATAGCAATGCATGAGTATTGTATTACATTGGTTGTTTACTAGCCAGTTTTAATTGTATTCATTATAATCCTCCCACTTTTTCTATCTCTACCCTCCCTCCTCCTCTTTTTAGTAATATTGACTTTAGCGAGAATCCATTAGAAGTTTAAAATCGATCAAATCTATTTTATTTATTTTATTTTATTTGTTATTTATCGAACATTATTAATGATATGATTGTCATGTCCTTTAAAAGTAGACATTTTGTGTCGTGTGTACAATGTACATGTGTATGTAGTCAATGTACTGTATGTGTTATTGTTTTATGAGAGTAGATTTATTAATTATTTTAAATTAATTATTAAATAATTAATGATAATTATTAAATGATGATACAAAATGACGGAATCAATAATAATAATAAGCAAAAATTGTATAATAATAATAATGTTACAATGTAGTGGTGTCTTCATGAAGATTGATAAAAAATAACAATGATTGTTTATTAATTAATGTGATTATCTATTAGAAGTTGAAGTGTTCTTTGGTATTTGAGCTGAGAGTCTGGCTACCTCTTGGCCCAAAGTATTCAAACTTTCCTATTAAATAAATAATAAATAATCCAGTGTTATTTGTTTATTGTATTGTACTAAGACAAGAGATTATATGCTCGGCAGTTTAAGCGTTAAATGAAGTAAAAAATTGAGGTGTAAAATTGCCCCTAAAATTGAGTTTAACTGGGGGACAATTTTAACATACATGTGTAATGTGGTACTTTTCTCATCAAAGACGAATGGTCCACTATACATAATCATCATCACTATTACTGTTAAATTACTTTTAATGTTATATTCTTCAGTATGGTGTCCTCAAGTACTGCCTGCATCTTTCTATTGATTTCTAAAGATAGTTCTAGACTCATCTCAGCCTGTTTATGACTGGCTCCACCCCCAACTCCGCCCCCTTTAAACACGGTACCCATTATACTAGAAGAACTCCTTCTCGATAATTGCTCTTTATTGGCGTCAGCTTCTGGCGGAATGAGAGCACCAGCTTCCTCTCTCATTATGAAATGCTGTATCAATCTAATAATAATAATTAATGATTATATTAAAATGCCGTATACTGATTTATTTTTGCGGTAGAAAATTTTCGTGAATCTTTCATTTCTAAGATTTCGCGGGATTAATTTTCGCGAATAGCCTGCAGACTGCACCACGTGGCAATGGTGGAAATGCAGGATTTTGTGGTGGAAAATTTTGTGACTGAGCAAGAAACTGTGAAATTCGTGAGAATATTCCCCCGCGAAAATAAACCAGTATATACGGTAATTAATTACCTTGATTTTGATTTGATGTCTTCTGTTAATTGCTGGACGTGTCCTTCATAAAATTCAATTTTTTCTTCTTTCTTTGCTAGCTGTCGCTTCATTTGGCACAACTTATCAACCAGGACTGTCTTCTCATGATCCAACGTTTGAAACAGTCCTATACCTGCAGCCACGCCCCCTCCTGTGCTCACGCCCCCACCTTGTACAGTGTGCATGTGGGATGGTGAGCTGGACTGTAATTGAGGGGAAGGAATAAAATTCTAAAAATAGAACAAATAGTAATATATATTCGTTGTTCTAAAAATAGAACAAACTGCAACTATTGTACATGTACTTACGTCAGGTGACATTCTGTTGTTAGGTGTTAACGACGTTGAGTGGGTTTGGTTTGTTAATGGGATATTGTTAAGTGATCCATCTAGTGATCCATGGGAGTGGGCAGACCTCATCATGTGACCAGAAGTCATGTGACCTGATGATGTCACAGGCAGTGTCGCTACATCTGATTGTGTGCTAGCCTCCAACTGTTCAATACGCCTATTAATAATAATAATAATAATAAATAAATAAAATAATAATTATTATTATTATACTGTACTTTGAGTAGAGTTGTATTTGTCTTTGCATGTCTTTGATATTGTTCAAGTGTTTTCTCTTAATGGCCACCATCTGTTCTCTCTCTTCCTCCAGCGATACTGACAACTGCTCAACTGTAAGAAACAGACATTGGTACAGTACATGTACATACAGTTATACATGTACAGACTAGCCTCTATACATGTATAATGGACACTTTAATACAAGACAGTTGCTCTGTTATACAGAGGTGTCCTTTATGTGGAGGTTATTTTATACAGTAAGGAATGTAATTGGTATACTAAGTGCTGTCCCTTAAATGGAGGTGTACACTATAGAGAGTGTCCATTAAAAGAGGCTATACTGTACATGTAAAATATTTTTCTCACCAGCTTTTGATTTGTCTTGTAGTGCTTGCATTAATGAATTTATCTCTTTATGACTGGATCTCTCAACCAACTGTAACTTATCAGCCTATTAATAATAATAATAATAATAATAATAATATTAAGTTATATTTTACCATTTCTTTAAGCTTCCCTTCAATCATTTCATTATTATCAACTTCTTTCTTTAATTTATTCTCCAGTTGTATCACTGATTGCTCTAGTGAATCTCTCTCAGTTCTCAGCTCAGCATTTAGTGACGACATTTTGTCCGAAAACGTCAAAAGCTCCGCCTCTTTGTCCTTCCGTCTGCTAACCTCCCTCTCAAGATGCTGAGCTGTTTTTTGTAAGTGGGTGTGGCTTTCCTTTAGTGCAGCATAGTCCAATCGCTCCCTAAAAAAAATAAAATATTCAAAATTAAAAAATAATAATTATTCATAGTACATGTACTGTACGTAAATGTATATATTTTCATGTACATGTACATACTTCTCAATATCTTTGTTCATGTCTTGTATAGCAGTTTTTTCATTCAATAGTTTTTGCTGCTCTTTTTTCTCTCGCGCATTCTCAACTTTCATTCTGTCCAACTCTTCCTGCTTCTCTGTCATCTGATTTATCAATTCTGACACCTACATGTACAGCACCAATTAATAAATACCAAGTGTGTTTTCAAAATGGATCACTTTATTTTTCAGTTGCTGTATTTCTTTGTTAGCTATTTCTAGTGAGGCCTGGTTAATCTCAAGATCTTTAACTGTTAACTCAAGAAGCTGCTGTTGGTCAGCGATCTCTTGCTCCTGCTGTCTCAGCTCCTCTTCCGTTTTCTTTAATTTGACGTCGAGTGAATTTGATCTCATTTCTTCCGATTCCTGATACTCGGAGATCATCTTTTTAAGATCGGAACGAATCTGATCACTCTCTTCCTTTGTTTGCTTAAGCTTCTTTGCTGTTGCTGCTAATTGTGATTTAGTATCCTTTGGGAGGGAGGGAAAAGGAAGGTAGACATCATTGGAGTGGTTCTCTTACTTTGTGTCCTTCTGTTTCAGTCTTTAGTTTGTTCTGTGCCCATTTTAATTTGATGCTCAAGGAAGACGTTTCTTCTTTTAACTTTGACAGTTCACGTGTTGTTTCAGATAATGACGTTTCCTTAAAGTTAATAACAAAGGTTAATTAATTAATTAGATGTGTTGATGAGGTAGTTATGTGAAATAAAAATGTGTATTTTGTGTATTTTATGTATTTACTTGTTTGTCGTTTGCTGTTTTCAATTTAGTTAATTCCACTTTTTGATTTTTAACAACTGCTTGTGCCTTCTCCAATTCCTAAATCACAAAAATTTACAATAACATTATCATTAATTGTTATTGTTTATTACTCTATTCAATTCCTTTGTCTTTCTCTCCAAGGTCACTTGCTCATCCAATAATTTCATTCTTTCCTGATCAAGAGAAGACAGTCTGTCCATGACTGTTTCTTCATTTTTAATTGCTTGAGATAACTAAAATTAATTCGTTAATCAATTACTTAACTATCATACTCACTTCTGTTATTTTTTTATTCAGTTCTTCTTGTAATGATGTGGTTGTATTCTTTTCTTTTTGAAGCCTTTCTTCTAATTCCTCCATTTCTTCTTGTTGGGATAGACACTTTACCTCTAACTGGAGGAGAAAGAGAGGGGGAGGGAGAGAAGTTAGACGTTCACCTCAACGTTCACATTTTAAATACTCACTCTCTTTGCAATTGCTTGAAAGGAATCTTCCTAAAGAGAGAGGAGGGAGAGGTAAGGTTTATGGATACATTAATTGTTTACCTGTTGCTTTATATCTTTTAAAGTAAGTGATAACTGATCCCTTTCGTCTAAAACGGTTTTATACATTTCATAAGATACAGTCCCTCCTTCCTCTTTATCAGCTTCTTGTTCCACTCCAGGGTCATTAACAGTCCCTCCATTATTCACTAAACCATTTGATCCTCCATTGCCAGTTCCTGTCTCTTTCAAACAGACCCCATTAGTACCAGTAGTTATGGACTCCTCTTCTTCTGCCATCATCATTGTTTACTTACAGATCAGAAGAAACTATAATGAGAGGGCGTGGCTACTTATAAAATTTATTAATAGATCTAATTGACACATGTCATGTGACCTCGTTAACTCACGTGATTATTTCAAGAAGGGCGCCATCATTACTGACAAACCTATTCTCTTTGAATTTCTTTTAAAATTATGGAGTCTTCTGGAGATGAGTCCAAGCTATATCCTGACCTTCCTGTGGTTAGTTCGCTGGTTGGTTTAAAGAGAAAGGTCGGCAGTGGAGACCCGATGCCCTCTCCTTCTGAGGCAACCGTGCAGTATGAGGATAATAAAGAAAATGAATCATTGAAGAAGCATAAAGTATGAATATTGGATTATATACTGGAGGCACTGTATTATGTACTGTTAGTTATATTGAATATAAATATGGGATTTTAGTTGGCTTGTTTTTAAAATGCTCATAACTTGAAAATTATTTGTCAGAATTGTATAATTAGCTTTTAACACAGCATAAGTACATCAATGTGTATCAGAAAATGTAATGGCCATAACTTGAAAAATGTCTGTCGGAATTAGCTCAAACTTTCTACACAACATAAGGACATCAATGTGTATCAGAAAACGTAATAAAAATTTGGGGTGATTTCGGAGCCATTTTTGGAAAAAACCATGGGCTATAGCCTTGGGTATTTTTCAGAATTTTGGCGTTTTCTTAAAATGGCTGTAACTTGAAAAATTGAACTCAGAATCAGCTCAAACTTTCTACACAGCATAAAGACATCAATATGTATCAGAAAATGTAATAAAAATTTGGGATGATTTCGGAGCCATTTTTTAGAAAAAAACATGGGCTATAGCCTTGGGTATTTTTTAGAATTTTGGCGTTTTCTTAAAATGGCTGTAACTTGAAAAATTGAACTCGGAATCAGCTCAAACTTTCTACACAGCATCAAGACATCAATATGTATCAGAAAATGTAATAAAAATTTGGGGTGATTTCGGAGCCATTTTTTGGAAAAAACCATGGGCTATATATATACTATATCCCAACTGAGTTTGACCCAAGAAAAACTGGAATAACTTTTTATAGGAATGTGGGATAAGGATGAAACTTTCACAGGCTCTTAGTCGCCCAATGCCATCACAGGCTCTTAGTCGCCCAATGCCATCACAGGATCTCAGGTCTTGGGTCTCTCAGCCCTTGGGAACCCTGAGAACCGGGTTCTCCCTATAAACCCAATAAACCCAATGGCATACCAAAATGACGTTTTATGACAATTTATCCTATGTCATAGTTTACATAAGAACATGTGGTCGAGCGCCCAAACTGATAATTCTTGCTTTAAAAAGCTAACAGAGCTAGATCTTCTGATAATGATGGGCTTTATGAAGACTAGTTGACTCCAGCAGCTATTGTACTGCTTATCAGAACAAACAAAGCCCATTTAAGAGTGAAACACAGGCCTATATCGCAGCTGTAAAATGTCGGCCATGCTTCTATGAATATCATTATAAGACGTCATTAGTGACGTTGCCTACATTTTTCAAATTCCAAGCGGCTGGTGTCAAACTCAGTTGGGATATAGTATAGCCTTTGCTTTTTTTTTCAAAAGTTGGCTAATTTTTTAACTGGCCATAAATCGAAAAATATTTGTTAGAAACATCTCAAACTTTCTACATACACAATGTAGCATGAGAATATTAGAATTTGCATGAGTGGCTTGGTCAAAGACGATGTACAGTTGTACTTGTCTTTGGCCAAAAACGACTATGATAGAATTCTCCATTCAAACCCTAATGCATATACTTATATTAACTAGTTGTCAAAAGAGTCCCTTGAAATATCTCTGCTAGAGGAGGCCATTGAAAAGGAGAGGATGATCAGGGATGGTGCTTCTAAGATGCTTACTTTGTCCAAAAGTGTCAGACAGAATATTGAATTATCAAAGAGTTTGTTTGTATCAAACATGAAGACACTCTCTCTCCTCAAGCAGTTACAGCAAGTTAAACAAGGACACAAGGACATTGAAATGTATGTGCATGTACATACAATAACTATTTATACTGTGGGAGAGTGCTTGATTAAAATATTTGAATTAATTATGCATGCTCTTGTATATACAATCAGGTCTTTATTACATTTATTGTTTATTTATTTATTTATTTATGTAGTGATAATGTTGGCAATGTTGACAAACCCTGTCTAGCTAAACTAGCAGTATCAGGTACACACATCTCTCACCCTTACTTGTTTATTTGTTTGTTTGTTTGTTTGTTTGTTTGTTTGTTTAGACATTAGGATCCCTCTCCAATGGAAAGATTTTGAATCTTCAAAAGGAAAAATTGGTAAGAGCTAGATTATATAGACAAAGAAAGAAATATATGTGTACAGTGTAGCCATTATTTTCACCTCCCTCCCTCTCTCTCTCTCTCTAATTGTTTATATGACACTGAAGTGAGCTAATAATTCAAATTCTTTTATTAATAATATTGCATTACATGTGGCCTACGTGTACCCTCTCATCCCACCTGTGGGGTATTGAATAGCAATGGATTCCTTCTCAAGGTGTAGCCTCTTATTTAATGGAATAAGATGTACCTGGAATTTAAATATTAATCCGTGTATCATATTTTACTTGAGTCATGATTAAGTATACATGTGGGTTAGGTAATTGGTGTTGTATTGCTATTATTATTTTTTTTAATTTCTTTTTTTATGCATTGAAGATTCTAATTACAAGGTTGGAGTTTTTTGTCTTTTTCGTCTTGGTAACCAGGTGATAGACACGCCCACTTTAATTGAGGTTGACAGGTCTATGGTCGACATAGCATTTCCTGATTTTATAATCTTGTAAGTAAACAAGCAAATAAGCAACAATGACAATATTATTATTAATAAAAAATGTCCTTTATTTTGTCATTATTATCATTACCCTTTTATGAAGGGGATTATTTGGTGCAGTATAAAATAGCTTACTACTGCACATTACAAGTATGAAGCATGCTGGCAATTGTTCACATATTGTTATCAGGTTATTCATATAAAGCCCCTCCATTGTTTGACTACACGCATTCACCTTTTGAACAACAAATATTAATGAATAATAACAATAGTATTTTGTCTTGTATAACAGACAGTCAGTCTGTCAAACATAATATGCTGTGTGGTTACCATAAAGATTAAATTAGGCATAAACACCTGTAAAACTATTGAGCCTACAGCTATGTACTACATATATTATACTGGCTGTTGGCTCAATAGTTTTACAGGTGTTTATAATGGGGAGGAATGTTGGCATTATTGATTGGAATGTATTGTTAATGTAATATACATCTGTGTCACCATTAACTTATTTGGTGAATACATGAAGTCAGTTTCAATTAAGATTCTTGTAATTCCACTCACACATGTGCATGTTTATCCACGTTAAATTGTTTAATTGTTAATGTATAAATTTTGTAAATGTGGGATATTTTAAGGTGACTTTAATTTTACATGAAAAAAATAAAATCTAAAATTTGTTTCTTTTTTATCTTAGCTATAACAGTAGCTAATCTGTAAATTTTTAAATTCTAAAATTAAAAACACGTAAAAAGGTTCTTTTAATTAAAATAATGAAGTAAGGTAGTAAAATACTTTCATCCTTTCTCTTATAGTCCTAATAAAGTGGAGCATGACTTCAAGCTGATAGTTGAACTCTATACTTCAGTACCAAACCAAACTGATACCGGTACTAGCTTAGGGAGCATGTCAGGAACACCCTCTCGTAAGGACTCCACTCCACTCAAAGTGCTGAAGAAAATAAAAAGAGTACGACATTAATAATAAATAAATAAATGAATAATTTTTTTTCATTTTACTTGTCTTTGTGAATGTGTAATATTTAAATGCTCTTCTTCTTCACTAATATTTTTATGTCTTACATTTCGTTGTGTATTATTATTATTAATACTAGGACCTCTCCTATGATCATTTGTCCTCTCCGTTATCAACGTCAACCCTATCCCTCTCTCCTTATGTCCCTTCAGTACAATCAGCCAACCCCACCCACTCATTCACTATCGCTGGACACTCTCAGTTCACGCTAGACGATGTAATGGGTAAGGAAAAGGGTGGGGCAGGAGGATCTACATGTACATACAGGGCCGTGAGAAGAATAGTTTTATGATAAATAATTGTTCTTTGTGTTTTTGATGTTTGTTTATTTATATGTGTCATTTTTCTCACAATATTAGCTAATGTACATGTCATGGAGATATATACATGTACATATATGTGTGTACATGTACATGTATAGACGCAACATCCACACATCAATAGATATTGATTGGTACACACTCACCTACACACTATAAGTACATGTACATATATGTACATGCATGTGTGTATATGAGGTAGAGGGTATTGGGTGTAATTCTGTTTACTATCCTAAAGGAAGAGTAGACATTATAAAGTTGATTAGTACTTCAGTGTAATACCTTGTAGAGACCAAATAACATCGTGTTGTCATTATAAGAATTCACACACACGTTGTCTACCAGTTGCTGTTTATCTAATTCTTGTATGAATAAGGTTCATAGCTTTTATAAATTTTAAAATAGGAACATGTCGCACTTATAAACTGACAGTTGGAGCTGTAGGATCCAGTGGTACTTCTTCATCTACTGGTAAGTATAATGTAATGTTTTTATTTATTTATTTGTTTGTTTTATTTATTTAAGGAAGGTAGTGAGTGCATTTTAATTTGTTATTAATTTTAATTTGTTGATGTAAGTCATGACATGTCTCTATATAAATTCTTATTAATTTATTTAATTGCATTCCTTGAATGCCAACATTGCATCAGAGGATATTGAAATCAGTTAGTTAACTTTAATATTAATTAATCACTTCCTGTATGTGCCTTAAGTATAAAAGCCTCAGCAATACTATTATTAGTTAGTTAGTTAGTCTTTTACTGTGGGGACACTACTCTGCCTGTTACTAGCTGGTAAGAAAAGATAGATATATCCATGTAGATTTAGCATCTAATGTGTGTATATGTTGTTGTTAAGAGATATATAGACAGATATATTATACTAGCTATTGTGTACAGGTTTTTTATTATCATTGCTTGTTTTAGGTGATCATATTTTGCTGCCTCTCTGGGGTCAGATCTGTTGCTCTATAATGGCTGAACCAACTTGTGCTACACAACCTCGGGCCACTGGATTCATTAACATACAAGTAAGAAATAAGAATTAACAGAGCAGACAGTTCATGCACTTTAATATGTATATACACTTGAACCTCTTTATTTATATTTTATGCCATTTTCTAACACAGTCCTGTATAGTATAATAGCTATTGATTGATAGCTCTCTCTCTCTATTTCTCTTATAGCAAATGGTCTCAGGTTATCCAGCTTGGTTAAGGCAGTGGTGTGTGTTGAGACAGCACCACTTGAGGTGCTGGACCTACCCTGAAGACGTGGGAAGGAAAATGCCAGTCAGTACCATCAACCTCACCAAAGTAAGATACATGCATCACATGTACATGTACATGCATCCGATAGTGTAATGTATAGTCTAGGTCTCCTTAGTTTAGGCTATAAATGCATTGTGTAGGTACATGTACAGTGTATATGTGCCAATCCTGTTTTTAGGTGTGTATCATTAGTTTACATTGCATCTCTCCTGCTCCATTAGCTACAGTACATGGTGTGTGTATTATATTTAGTCTGTGTCGAAGCACACCCACCTCCTCAAATATCTGTCACTTTATAATTTAAATATTTTTTATTGTCAGTTGCTGTTAGCATTACCATGGAGATTGGCTGCATGATTAAAATGTAGCTATTCTGTCAGTAAATAGTCAATTAAAATGAATTATTATTATTTATTATTATTATTATTAGGATATGACAGTTGAGAATGCTCCTAGACTAGTAATGAGACGACTTAATACCCTGCTTGTCAAAGATCACGAAAGAGATGATGAGTATTACTTCTCCTTTGAGAGCAAGGAAGAGAGAGAAGCTTGGTCTGCAGCTTTCAGACAGGCTATCCTCGATCTCAAGATATGGAAGGACTCGAGTAACTTTGTCATACCAAAGAGCAGCTCTGGAAGTAAATACTACTCTTCAAGCAACGATGGATTACTGGATAACACTGGAGGAGCTACTTTTAATAACAAAAGAAGTGGAGCTGCTTTCTCTCAATACACTCCACCAACAGAGACTGTCCTTTAACACTGCAACACTCTATTCTCTTCCTTTATTGACACAAATGCCATTATTATTATTATTATTAATATGATTATATCAACTATGACTCTTCATACATAATTATACAAACTGTCTTATCATTGTTGTCTTTGTGATATTAGAATCCTTTCTCTCTCTTAATCCACCTGGTCTACTCTACTGTAGTGTGCTAACTTCTCTTGTTAAGTTAAAATTATTTGAAATATTTGGAATGTTATTAAACAAAGACATAACTGACATAGCAGTGATCCCTTGCCAATGACACACACAAGTACACACACATGTACACACACACACACACTTTAATACAGGGTGTTAGCAAGAAATGACGTAATGTACTCGATATTTTAATAAAAGAGACACACACAACATACTAAGTGAGAACTAGCTCTGTTAATTCTCTATCTATTGATGTCCTTGTATGTGGCCCGTGGACACACTAGATCTGAAGTTGATATGATTATTATGACCATTTCTATAGACTTTGTGTCTTGAAAATTGAATGTGTGTGTGCGTGTGTGTAAACTGTATGTGTTATTTGTTAGCAAGCAATAAACATGACAGACATTATAATGAGATTAAAACAAAATTAATAAAATTAATGAGAATAGCAAAACATGAAAAACAGACATAAAGGTGACAGGAACAAAGAGAGAGAGAAAAGGAGGTAGTTCATTGATCACCATCATATGTTATGTTAACTTCAATCTACAACATTCTAATGTTAAGGATATAAACTGACATTTTCTGATGCATATACAAATTTGAGTTGATTTCAATCAAAATTAGATTTTTTACAAATTTTTAAAGTTGCTCCAAAATTGAGCTGAAGTGAATGTACTATAATAGTAAAGGTTCTTTGGCCAAATTTTGCCAGAAAATTAAAAGAGAATTTGCCATTCCTATTACATTTTCTGATGCATATACATGTGCTTATGTTGTGTCAAAAGTTTGAGTTGATTCCGATCAAAATTAGATTTTTTACGAATTTTTAAAGTTGCTCTAAAATTGGGCCAAAGTCCCTGTACTATAGTACAGGGTCATTGGCCAAATTTCGTCAAAAATGACTAGGAGAGAATTCTCTATTTTTATTACATTTTCTGATGCATATACATGTACTTATGTTGTGTAGAAAGTTTGAGTTAATTCCAATCAAAATTAGATTTTTTACGAATTTTTAAAGTTGCTCCAAAATCAGACCAAAGTCCCTGTAACACTATAGTACCATTGGCTAAATTTTGCCAAAAATGACTAGGAGAGAATTCTCTATTTTTATTACATTTTCTGATGCATATACATGTACTTATGTTGTGTAGAAAGTTTGAGTTAATTCCAATCAAAATTAGATTTTTTACGAATTTTTAAAGTTGCTCCAAAATCGGGCCAAAGTCCCTGTACTATAGTACAGGGTCAATGGCTAAATTTTGCCAAAAATGACTAGGAGAGAATTCTCTATTTTTATTACATTTTCTGATGCATATACATGTACTTATGTTGTGTAGAAAGTTTGAGTTGATTCCAATCAAAATTAGATTTTTTATGAATTTTTAAAGTTGCTCCAAAATCAGGCCAAAATCCCTGTACTATATATATAGTATTATATGTAACTATAAGTATACGTGTATTATACTTAATTGCTTTATTAGTATAAAAGGATACACATCTGAGTCCCCTATCCATTGGATCACCCATTAACACTCCATGTCTCTCAAAAATGTGATAATTTCTCTCTTGAATGTATCTAGCAGCTCTTTCAGTGCACTAATAAGGAGGGGGAGGAGCAACAGAGAAAGAGGAGTACCATTGATAATAGAGTAAATGAATTAATTTCATTTACTCTAATATCTATGGGAGTACCGTATATACATGTAGCTCCAAATTTTCATCACTCAAAATTTCATCAAAATCTTAATTCTTGTTAAAACTAATTTTTTGTGAATAGGATTTTTGTTATAAATCCACATGTCACCTGTCTGGACAAAAATTCCGTCAAACAAAAAATGCCTGACAAAACTTTTGACTGATGAAAATTTGGAGCTATTATGGTAATATCATGGTAATATGCAATCGTAATCGTAAGCCTCACTCCTACCTAACCTTCCCTCTTACTTACTTTCTGATAATGTGTTTTAAAACAGAAATGAATAGTGTATCCGGTCAAACAGGCAAGACAGCCCTCGCCATATCTCTGGCAATTGTACGCCTCTGCCTCCTCAAATATAACGTTTATTTCATCGATCGTCTCTTGAAACTCTCTCTCACCAATCTTACAAAGTAATAAATAATAATTAATGTCATTTATTAATAGGTGTTACATAACTGTTAACACTTCCTTTACCTTTCCTCTTAGTTCTTGTGGAAATTCGCTAGAAAATCTCACTGCAGTCCCGTAGCTGTAGTCTCGCTGTATAAATATCTTCTTGCTAAAGGGACCGCTCCTTTCCATTACTGAAACGACGGGGAAAAAAACAAAAAGGAAGGGAGTTAGAATTTACTCAATTTAGTGTTTCAAAATTTCACAAGAAATAATCCGTACAATTAGAATTATATAGGACTCGATATACGGAATGGAGTTCTTCATATTCACGCATGCGCAGTAGATCATACCGCTAAAATTTTTATAATAATTATTTTAAAGATTGATTGGTTGTTTCTCAGTTTTCACTTGTCATTTGTAGATATCCCTACAACAAACAACAACAATAAACAACAATAAACAACAAATTGCTAACATGTGCTAATGAGAGGAGTTTATCAAATTTGTGTACTAATTCATTAAAATTTGGACGTAATTTTGGGTCATCATTCCAGCACTGAAGCATTAACTGATACCTAATAATAATAATAATAATAATAATAATAAATTATAAGGATAATCTAATGCACTTACATGTCTGTGCTGCAGTTTTCCGGTCTCTTCAGTCTATCTCCATTTTTAATAAATAGTAAAAGTGACTCCAAAGTATTCCCAATTCCGTGATCTTTATAAGGTGTGTCGCCTTCAAAATTATTATAATAAGCATGCATATTATATTGTTACTCACCATAGCTGCATATTTCCCATAGCACAACACCAAATGACCATCTGTGTATATAATGGATAATAAATATATAAGATAGTTTTTTATATTCTATTAAATTTACATGTCAGATTGGTGTGAATGTGTTTGTCTATCATCTAATGACTCTACAGCCATCCATCTTGCTGGTAGTTTGCCCTAAAAAGCAGTATATTGTATACAGTATATATTAATATATAGCTGATGTATGTATAATTACTGATGATAGTCTTCTGTAGTAATCTTTGCTTGACAATTCTTTTGCTAGCCCAAAATCAGCTATTTTCAGTATCTGTCCTTCAGCTATTAGCACATTCCTAGCTGCAAGATCTCTGTGAATGCACTAAATGAAAATAGCAATGACAATAATACTTAAAATAAAATGTATACTTTTTGAGATTGTAAATGTTCCATTCCTCGTGATATTTGCAAAGAGAAATTAAAAATATCCTTCTCCGTTAACAAAGGGTGATTTATCATGTGAGTATCAGCATCAATCATTTCAATATCAGTATTAGACATTTGAGTATCAACATGAATCATTTGAGTATCAACATCGATCATTTGAGTATCAGCGTTGACTATTTGAGTATCAGCATTGATCATTTGAGTATCAGCATTGATCAATTGAGTATCTTCAATTCCATTATTGTGTTGGTTGTAGTAATCTGTATTGATCAAATGTTGTTTCAGTACTGTATTATAATGGATTGGTATGTTATTGTACAGTGACCATGGATCAACAGTTTGTCCTTCATTTAAAGCCATGGGATGATTACTTGATGACTGAAAAGGAGCAAAGATGGCTTGAGAAGATGAGTGAACATTCTTTAAAGAACGTAGAAAGTCTCTTAAGTTCCCATACATTGCAAATTCCATTATTATATAGCAAGGGCCACCAACTATACCACAAGGCAATAAATTACATGAGATTAATAATACTTGCTATATTACCAGTGCAATATCCAAGTAGATTGAGTATGTTTGGATGTGGATACAAGTTCTTCATGATTTCAAGTTCTGCCAATAATTCCTCTTTATCAATAAAATCAGCATCACCTTTTGATGAATTGGTAAATTGAAGTATATATGCATGTTAATGATAATACCTTTTAATGTTTTAACAGCAACAATATTCAGTGAAGGATCTTCGGGTACTATACCAACTGCCTGAGCTTTCCACACTTGACCAAACTGGCCTTCACCTACAAAAAACAAGTAAACTAGTAAAAATTTACAGCTTACCAATAGTATTTTGAAAATGAAGCATTTCTCTAGGAAACTCCAAGGGATCAGCATGCAATATTGATTGCTGCTTCATGTACAGGGTTGGTGAACAGAGACTAACTCTACCACGTAACACTTGGACCATTTCTTCTTGTTTTGTCCTCTTTTTTAAGCAGAAGATGCAGACAATGACAATACAGATAAACAATGTCAGGAGTGATAGTAGTATACTGACAGTTAATAAAACATACAGGACAGTAGTACTGGTTGGCTGGTTTGGGGGCAAAGAGGAGGAGGGAGTTTCTTCAGTAGGTCTATCAGTATATGATACCAGTACTGATTCATGAGTAGATCCATTTAGGACAGTACAGTAATATCTTTTAAAAGCGTAATTAGCTGTTGATTTGCAAATGATTAATTTAACTAATGTATGAAGTACACTTGAACTGTTACTTGATGACAGTGGGATGATTTGCTTGTTAATTAACGTTTGATAAGTACCAGATTCATTTCCTTTACAATTGCAAGACTCATTAGTCACACACCATTTCACTGTTTCGATATCATCAGCACTCTTCCATTCCAATATCTCTCCAACACTAGTGGTTCCATTACACAATACAGAGCCATTGGTATCTTCATATGATAAAGTAAGATTTACTGGTGATACACTAATCAATGGATCAATCATTAGATAACCTATAATAATGAAATATGTACTATGTAATACATGTTATATGTAGTATCAGTAATCTAATACCTATAAGTCCCTTGATATCTGCCCTCAGCTTCACCTCAATCAGATATCTCAGTCCTCAGGTATTACATTACTTACACAAGCCTCCATACACACACTGGACTATATGTACATGTAACTGACCTCTAACAGATAATGTGAACAAATGTCCTTCACTTGCTAAAGGCAGTCTAAATCCATGCATGTTAGTATAGCGAAATGAAAATTCACTATTGTTATCTGTTGACTGTGTCGTAGATATATATAATATACTGATTAACTTGTTAGGTACTACATAACAAGGATCAGTTCTATATAATGCAAGAAAGGATTGAATCCTCTTTTCTCCTTTTGTCATCTTCAGCTCATTGATGAAACAAGAGCAGTTTGTACAGTTTGTGATACTTAGTGATTCGTGATATATTTTCTGCTCATCCCTTGATCTAATCCAATATGTTGATCGATTATTAGTGGAAAGACCCTTGGTGTTTGCACTTAAGCACAAGACGAAAGGATCTCCTGCAAATTTGATAATAAAATTATTCGATTTTTGTACTGGATATTCAACACGAAGACCAGAAAAAGAATAGAGTGCTAAAAAGAGAAAGAGGGAAAGGAAAAGAGGAAAAAGAAGGTGAGAGAGAGGTTAAATGTATAGTGTAATGTGTATATAATTAAATTACGTAATAATTTAATAGTAAAGTCTGACGTGTTGCAGAGTACATTCCTATCATAAACTGATGCTGTAACTGATGATGAATCTAGTTGATAATTTTCACTTCCATAAATAACCAGAGATCCATTGCTATTCACTGAACCATAATGCTCTAAACAACAATACTGAACAACAACAGAACAACAAACAATAAATGTACTTGGACTTCCATAGCATAGCAGCGTAGTGCTCCAGTGAGATAGAACCCACGATACAGATATATTATTATTATTATTATTATTAGTATTATTACAACTATTATTATTACTAATATTATTAGTATTATTATTATTATTATTATTATTATTATTATTATTATTATTATTATTATTGCTGGAACACAATGGTGGCTCAATGATAGCATCAAATCCTTGGGTAAGAACTCCAACACAACCTGAATATTATAATAAAATAATTATAAATTACAAGCAATCTTTGCCCCCTTGAGGTGTAAATACAAAGCTCTTACCTTTCTGGCCCACTATACAATGAATTGAAAGAAAAACGAATATTATTAATTCTCTTAACATCTTTTTATTCCGGAAACCAAAAATTTTTTAAGGGACCACGCCCAATCCGGGCACGCCTATAATTTAAAATGGCCTCTTGTTCAGGATCAACTTGTCCTACTCCTCCAAAAGAAGGCAAGACCAAACGTACAACAGAAGCTTACTGGACTGTAATAATTTTCAGTGATACTTGTTATTATTTATTGTTATTTTTTGAAAAGAGATTCCAAGAGTTGAAGAAAAGAAGAAAATCTCAAGAAGTGATAAAAAGGGCATCGAAAAAAATGAAATTAAAGACTGGTAATTGATTAATATTAACTATTTGTGTACATTTAATTTTACAGTAAAAAAGTCTGAAACATTAGACAGTGCTACAGAGGAAATAAAGAGGTTTCAAATGATAATATAATTAATCAATTATTAAATAATTAATCAGTGGTGAGATTACATGGTCTGACATAAAACCTCACATAAAAACAAGTTCACAATTATTAGGAGGGAGTGACATTGTAGAGGGAAGAAATGAGGTCAGTTTTAACAAGGGGAGTGGCACATTAATTAATTAATAGACTGGATTAGAACGTTTATTAGATTCGGCCCTTGATAAACGAGATTATGCAGGTGCTGTAGAGTTAAGTGATAAAATATCTAAAAGAAAGGTATAGTTATGGTTAGAGACTATCTTTATCCCTTTTTGTAAAGTTTTCACATCAAATAGTAACTGCAGTTGACAGCTGCAAAGGGGAAGAGAGAAGGAAGAAAGAAAATGAAGAGAAACAACAAAAGAGACATAAACTGAAGTGGAAGTAAGACATGTACATTATACATGTTTGAGCTTATTCCAATTGAAATTGTTTCTGTACACATTTTAAAGTTGCTCAAAAATCAGGTATAGAAACTTTGGCCAAATTTCACCAAAAATGGCTCAGAGAAAATTCTCTATTTTGTATTTTTTTTTCCTGATACATATACATGTTCTTATGTTGTGTATCAAGTTTGAGCTAATTCCAATCAATTCTAGATTTTTTATGAATTTTTAAAGTTGCTCAAAAATTGAGCCAAAATCCCTGTACTATAGTGCAGGGACTTTGGCCAAATTTCACCAAAAATGACTAGGAGAGAATTCTCTATTTTTATTACATTTTCTGATGCATATACATGTACTTATGTTGTGTAGAAAGTTTGAGTTGATTCCGATCAAAATTAGATTTTTTTACGAATTTTAAAATATTTACTTTGAGTAAGTATACCTTAAGGTTACTTTTAAATGCGGGTACTATTAATTGTGAATTTTGCGTTTGGGTTTAAAATCACAATTATTAATACACGCAATTATTAATAATGACATCATGATGCCATATAACTATTAGTAATAATTATTTAATCGCAATTTTTAATATCAGCAAAATGTACCTTCTGCCAAAATCGCAAAATTTAGTACCCGCAATTAAAAGTTATTCTAAGGTAATTATTTCCTCTAGATATGAACACAAGCAACGTTGGGAGATGAAGTCTAATATGTGAATACTCAAAAATACTTCACCTTTGATGAGACATGGAGTGTGACTGTCTATTGATTATAATGGAACAATCAGTCATTATACATGTACATTAACAACAGTTAATTTTATAATGTTCAGAGTAAAATTAATGTCAACATCATTAATTTTTTATTATTTTTGTTCTTGTGTATTGTCAATGACTTTGTGACCCAGTCTTTCTAACTCTGCCCTACAAGTACACACACAGAGACACACGCATAGAGTCAATATAATCACTAATATATTAATTCATTAATTACCTGAGCTGAACTGAAAAATTATCTTCAACATTGTCATCGTCCCAATTATCTTCCCACAACTGCTTGTCAGCTCTCTCCTCCTCATCTTCCCCCCATTCTAAAGAACATTTATATTTATTTAAAATTATTTTTTGCGTTATTACCTTCAGTTGGAAATTCTTCAAACTCATCGTCTTCTTCAAAAAGAGATTGCTCAACTTTATTCACTGGCTTGTTGCCTGCCGCCATTTTATCTACGGGTGTGGTTACGAGTAGATCTACGGATTAATTAAAATAGGCGGGGCTAGGTCAGCAGCTATCATCATTGCGGCCTGCCAGTAGCCAGCAAAGCGTGTTTGGACTTTGGAGGAGACGTTTTTGTTTGTGTTTCAGAGAGAGGGTTACTCATGGATCAGGGCCTCAAGGAATTGTTAGAATATCCTGAGAACAGCCAGTGCGCTGACTGCACCGAGCCCAATCCCACTTGGGCGAGTACAAACTGGGGCGTTTTCATATGCGTCCAGTGTGCTGGAGTGCATAGGTAGAGATCTATAAATTAAAGAATATACAGACCTTATCAACTGCTTCTTTGTATTCCTCTCCTTTCTCTCTCTTCCCCTTAGATCACTAGGTGTTGAGCACTCCTTTGTTTTAAGTTGCAGTTTAGACAACTGGTCCAAGGAACAGATTGACTTCATGAAGGCAAGAGGAAATAAAGAAATGAATGCACTGCTGGAACATTCCGTTCCAAAAACGATTGAAGTCCCTTTTGGCTCTGAGACTGATCGCGACACAAGAGATAAGTATATAAGGGCTAAATATATTGAGCAGCTGTTTTACAAGAAGGAAGGAAGGACTCCTAACCCTCCTAAAAGAATGAAACGAATTGGAAGCTCGTCTTCGCGTCATTCGCCTCCTTCTCCGTCTCTTCGCGATGCAGCCATGATCGAATATATTGGAATCATCGAAGTGGAACTGATTGAAGGAAAGAATCTCATCATTAAAGACATCATATCCAGTGATCCCTATTGCAAACTAACCGTTGGCCTACAGTCGCGTAAGAGCACAATTAAAAAGAAGACACTGAATCCGCATTACAATGAAATGTTTAGCTTCTCTTGGGATGGGAAGGATAAACTCTGGATTGAGATATACGATCATGATGATTTATCGAAAGATGACCACATGGGCATTGTGGATGTCGATCTTGAGTTTTTAAAAAAAGGAGACGGAGAAGAGAGATCCCACGAGTGCTGGCTGCCTGTGACACACAGAAAGCATAGAGACAAGCAACAGGGCGAACTAAAATTAAAATTAACATACAGGCCAATCAATTAGTAGCATTATTTATTTATTATTATTGTTATTATTATTATTGTTATTATTATTATTATTATTAGTGTTCTTATTTTTTTGTTTTGTGTACATAATACCCGCGCGTCACAATAATTGTTTATATATCTCTTGCTAATACTAATAGTTGTTACTTTTTGGTTTAAATTTATTATTACTATTATTAGCATTCACTTTCAGTAAATACACACACATAATTCATCATGATCTGATCAGTTGCTGTACATCAGAGAACTTCAATATTTCATATTCTGCACCTTTTGTCTCTTCCATTTCTGTGATGATGTCTTCTCCTTCTATTTCATTTATTAATTTCAATTTATCTTTAATATCAGTGAATGAAAGCAGCAAACTAATGTAACTAGATATATCTATAGTAATATTACAATAATGATAATTAAGGAAAGTAATCTTTATATATAAGGTATTCCTTACACTACACAAGAATGAGTGTTTTTCATAGTACATTAGCCATACACTGCATACACATACATTAATTACTGAATTGCAAGAAATACATTGAATGACAAATATGCATATCTACATGTACATGTACATGTACATGTACATATTTCTGTAGGATACAAGCTAGCCTATTAATAGGTAGTATATCTTTTCCTTTAGTTTGAGAGAGTGCCTGGTTGTATAGTCTAATGGCCAACAAGTCAATGGATTGTATTGGAAATAGCGAGAGACAAAACTCAGCAAACTCATTTTCATTCATTCCATTAGAATGTACTGTCTTCACTTCTGATAGATGAGTCTCCATCTTTAGACAAATAAATAAATAAAAGGGAGAGATGAGGTCTTTTTATATTTAATAATAACAATAATAATGATAACCACACATGTAAAAACATTTTTAAGGCAAAAAATACCAAATTTTAGGTGAAAATTTTCATACATTTTAAAGGTAAAAATACCAAATTTTTGGTGCACACTTAAAGGTGAAATTTACAAGCCTACTGCTCTCTCAGCACCCCCCCTCTCCCTCTTACCTGATTTATCAATGGTTCTTTGTTTCTCATAATCAGCCACAATATGTAATTCAATATTGTCAATGTATTGCAATTGTTTGAGCTGTGACCAGTAAACTCTATGCTGTATTGCTCCAATGATTCCTCATCCATAAATGAGTAAACACATTTACACCACTCCATAAATGTACTGCTGTCGTTAGAAGAGGCATCAGGTTGCTGCCTCCAGTTTACTGCAGAGAGAAATTCTGAAAGAAGTAGGAAATACCTGAAAACAACAGGCTCTAGGCTTCCAGCTAAAACGTGACTGAAAACATGTAGCACCTATAATGAAAAAATATAATGATAAAAACAATGATCGTTGTTAAATCTAGAATTTTAGGAGACCAATATAGCTAAAATGGGAGATTGGGAGACCTAGACCAAATATGGGGGACCAAGAGTCTCCTAAACTCCCTCTAGATTTAAGAGGAATAATAGTATTATATCTTACTATATTTTCTTTATATATTTCTTGTAATTTATTCAAGAAGTCGTGAGTAGCTATTGTCCCAACATTACTCGTATAGTACAAACTCTTCATGAACTGGTAGAATGACCCAAATAAGGACTGAGGCGTAATTGCATGCGTGGGTGGGGTTGCATCAGTCTTCAATTGTGAGACGTAAAACATTTTCACAATAAAATTGACGGTTTCCTAATAAGGCAATAAGAGCGTACTGCATATGTGTACATGTACTGACTGGTGTCATGTCTCTGGACAAAGGCCGGGATAATGATGAGAAAGATTTGAATTTTAACCAAATTCTATCAAAATCAGTTTCCTACAAAAAATACATTAAAATCGTATCTTTATCATTATTATTATTATCACTTTACCATTATTGACTCAGTAGGTTTTGTTTCTTTAACTGTTTTTCTATAAATATATAATAATAAATTATGTGCAAATGAATATGTAATGTACAATAGTATACTTACTGTTTTATTAATGAGGTGTCAGTGGACTGGGCCTGTCTATTAATTAATGGACGATTAATCTTCAAGTGAGTGCAATTGATAGGTAATTGAATTATTAGCTCTACATCCGACCAATGAGGGCATATGACCACCTAATAAAATAATAATGAATAAATAAATAAATAAATAAGTATTAATTTATTACCTTGTCTCCACAGCTTAAGCAATCCTTAGATTCTTTCAATGGATAATAGCTAGCTCCAGAATCACTTGAAAAATACATCTACATGTACATGTCTACATGTAACATAATGCATGTACATGTATTATAGTACCATTGCTGAATATTTGTTTAATAATTGTTCTTGAGATACCAGTGGACTGGCAGGATGGTTACGTTCAATGATTGCTTGATGTGATTGATCTGAACTTAACGCTGATACACATTCTGATCTATTACTGACACCAGATTGATGGGATTTTAATAATGATAGCTTTAAAAAATCATAAATATTTATTAATTGCTCACAATGTAAGTACTATACCTCTGTTTCAATGAGGTCTATGTTGGTCTTGAATTTATCTTTGATCAGTTTTAATTTATTTCTCTCTTTATTTTTCCCAAAGAGTGACATAACATCAACTTCATACTCTGAATAAACGAACAGTATATTAAGAAACATCACCATAATTAATCATTTCACATACGGTCAATGAGCTTATTCTGTATTACTAATAACTGATTGACTAGTACTGATGTCTGGGCTTCATTTCTATCCAGTTTAGCCTTAAAAAATTAAGATTAATTAAATTAAATAAAAATACAGCAACAAACCATAACTCCATTGTCATTAGCTGGGGGAGGCTCAGGCTCACTCATAGCAGTTCTTTTAGGATTGAAAGCTGATAAAAAGAACAAGTAGAACACAACAACCATTAATAATAAGTAGCTTCTATGTCTTCCTCACCTTTCTGCAAGTTCTGGTGTGTGGCCTTGTATGTCTCTAATTCCTTCACTTCATATTCTAAGTAATCAATATGTTCCTAAAATGTACAATAATAATAATAATAATAATAATAATAATAATAATAATAATAATGGTGTCATTATACTTGTAAAGCATTGGCTCTTTTCTCTGCCTCTTCAGTGAGGTGGAGTACAACAGCATCATGATGAGTAGCCAGTAATTGTAAGTCATTTCTCTCCTCGGTGACCTTCTGCAATGACTGAGTGAGAAACTGTACTTTACTCTCATATTCCTTAACACTGTGCCTATAAACAACAAAATAATACCATACTAACATGTACATGTACATGTACATATATATATGTATATGTACATATAATATATACATGTAATTTCATGTATAATATAGATTTATGTTACTTTGATGATTCCAGAGCTGATGATGCTTTCTCAAGGTCGGCCTCACAATTATACAGTTGCTCCTTAAGGCTGTCAATCTGATCTTTATATTTTGAAACTTGCTTGTCTCTAAGACATTAAATTAATATTAATAAAATAAATGTAAATGATTATTGCTACCTCTCGTTCATTATTTTCTTAGTTGATATGAAGTAGGGAACACGGACAGGCTCTACAGATGATCTCCGCCCCTTACCAACACCAGCTGTATACTGGTCATTATACACAGCACCTAATAATGTGTGTATACACATACATGTATATACATGTTCTTATGTTGTGTATCAACTTTGAATTGATTCCAATTAAAATTGGATGCTTTAAGAATTTTCAAAGTTGCCCGAAAGTCAGGCCAAATAACATGTACAGGAATTTTGGCCAAATTCCAAAAATAAAAAGTAGAAAATTAATTTTTAAAATGTTCCTGATACATATACATGTACTTATGTTGTGTAGAAAGTTTGAAATAATTCCAATCAAATTTAGATTTTTTAGAAATTTCTAATTTTTAAAGCTGCCCAAAAATTGGGCCAAAGACCATGGGCTATAATACAGGGCTTTTGGCCAAATGTCACCAAAAGTAAAAAGGAGAGAATTCTCCATTTTAAACTCTTACAGAATAGTTCTTGTCGTATCATATTCATTACTCTTTGGTAGACTCCTAGTTGAGGTATTAGTTCATCTAAAGACAAGAAGTTAACACTATACAGAGCTAGTTAAAAATACCAAGAATAAAGAAAGTTAAGTCAATTCTCTCTATACTCGCTCCTTTCCCATATTCTTTCTTTATCTCCGCCAGCTGGAGCTCATACTTTAAAACTATTAACAAATACTGCAACTGTAAAGCGTGTGTGCCTACCTGGAGAGTGTCCAGGGGCTCCAATTACTTGTACAGATGAACCGGCCGCCATTTTGTTACTAAAATTTAGCAACTATGGCAACGATCTAATGGGCGTGGCAAAGTTATTAAATTACAAATGGCTGCCGTTAAGAAGAGAGATCCAAGTCAAGTAGCTAAAGGACGGATCTGTACATTAGTACAGCAAGATATAGACGAGCTTGGTAAGATAGTAAAGTATATTAGGCAGAATTCTAGCACTAGAGAGGTTAGCTATAAGCTCCAATGAAGAGTAAAATGATATTTTGATTGAAGATACTTTTGAAAGCAGCAAAGAAAACATCATCACAGGAGCACTCAATGGATAACACGTTATCTGTAAATTAATTTTAATTTTTGAAATGATTCCATATCTTAACAGAACTTAAGAACAATAGAAAAGTCATTAGAAAAATCGCTACTACAGTACGTTACATTATACAATCAGTAATTAATAATTATTAACTTTATTGTATTTTGTAGGGCTGATTATGTAGGAAGAAGGTATATATATATGTGTGTGTAATTTACATGTTATTTATTAATTATTTTGTACAGCATGGAGGTAGCTACACAGACAATGAATCAAATCTATGACATTATTTAACTATTTCATTTTTATTAATTTTTAATCTTTATGTTAAATGAATTCGTTCATGGGATCATCTTTTCGTCTCTTTCTTCTGTGATACGCTTCCATTTCTTCGTCAGTTGGAAACATTGAACCTTCAGCCTTCATCGAATTGTACGGTCTTTTTCTTTCATCCAACTCCATAAATGCTTTCAGCTCCTCTTCCTTTCTCTTCTCCCTCTCCATAGCCTTTCAAAATTAAAAAAAAACATTATAGAAGTAAGGTCATGGTTGATTGAGAATCATTGTAATCATTATCATCATGTACATGTAGAAGTGGATAAAGATTAAGAAAGGTCATTAAAATAGTTCTAATTGCAGGCTTTCATGGAGAAATAAACTCAATGTAATATCACTATGCATTACCGCTCTGATTCTCTCTTCTTTCTTTAAACTTTCATCTTCAACATTATCGCTTTTCTTCTTTCCTTTCTTTCTTTCCTCTTCCAATTTCTCCTTGTGCTGCTGGACAAGAGACTTCACCTCCTCCTCCTCTTCTTCAACCTCTCTCTCTCTAATTCCCTTTGACAAAGAGACTTTACCACCCTAGCAACAATGATGATGTATAATAATAATAATACATGATCATAAATTGAATTACCTTTCTAGCTATTTTACCAGAGAGTCCTGTGCAATAAGACATTTTAATTAACGAGTGACAGCAGGCGTATCCCCAATGTCCATCCTCCCAATATGATCCCCATACACTCTACACAATATACATTAATAATGTATTATATATTAGCAAGGTTATTACTTACTGTGTGATTGTTAATATACGTGTCCTCTTCATAACGTGATTTTGCAATTGCTTTTTCTTGTCCTTTGATGACAGACCCTAGTCTTGAATATTCAACATAATGCTCCTAAAAATAATAATAATGATAATAATAATAATATTATTATTATTAATTACAGTTTGAGCTAATAGTAATTCTTTCGGAGGTGCTTCAAGATGTTCCTCTCCTCCATATTGATCTATAATCGATTGCTTTAAATCTGTTTTAAATTCATCTTTGTTGCTCTGAAAGTCTCTATGCATTAGCGTCAGTGCTGTGGGCTCTGCCTGCGGGTGAATGTCCGTTCCATGTTCATATGCCTCCCATGCAAACACTATTAATTAATTAATTAATTAATTGATTAATAATATTTGATGTACTTTGCTGTTTAGCAAACTCTTTAACATCTCCAGTGTGTCTTACAAAATTTTCTCCGGCATATTTTAATCTATAAAATAATAAATAAAATATTAATTAATGATTAGATTTCGTTACTCAGTAGGATCTCTGTTCATATTTTTAAACGGATTCTCTCTCATCGATCGTGTCTTAGGATCATAGTAAGCTGAATTCGGATCAAGATTATACAAATATTTCGCAGTGTCTTCTCTTATGCGAAGATTCCGGACGGTCGTTCTTGTTTTCGAGTCAAATTTGGTGCCAGGCATGTCAACTTCATCGGCATATTTGTCATCATCTAAGCCATCAGCTCCACCTTCTGTCTATTAATAATGAGTTATAATAATAATAATATTAGTTATAATAATAATAATAATAGTCATAATTTATTATACCTTTTTCACAGTCTCTTCTGATAATTGACCAGATATCAATTCTTCTTGTAATTTCTCCGCTTTCAGCTGTCGCTTTGCCAGTTCAACTTTAGAATACTCTTCGATAATCGCTTTGTGATCATCAGGATTATAGCCGTTCCACCTAGTCATTAATTAAAACACTATAACAAAACAACAATAGTCCCCACCTATCCCTCTTCCCGTCATAACTAAGGTTAAAGCTTGGTTGCATTCTCTCGTCTTCCTTGATATCTTTATTATTAAACTTTGCACCAACTTTACGCGGTCTCTATAGGTTATGCAAGTCAACCATAGCAACAAGTGTACTCAATACCTCCATACAGTCCTTCTTCTTGTGTGTCATTGATCCACAATTCTCGCAAGCTCCTTTTCTAAACTTCCTTACGTTTGTTCCTGCTCCTTCTCCTCTCTTGTACCAGGCATCGATTCCATCATAAACCTTCTTGTTCTGTTCTTGTGGTCTCTGATGACTTAGAGATGGTCTGTGTATTGTTAGTAAGATAAAATGAGGCAGAAACTATGCACACACAGACGTACCTTCCTAATGACACGTACCATGGAGCTTGAGCAATGTATTGAGGTATATGTGGATTAATATCCCTGTATAAATTAACAGTATCACCATAATTTTTATTAATCATAATAATATTAATTATTATTACATCATTATTATCATTATTTTTATTACAGACATACCTTCCTTCTTCATCAACTTCAGCAGGAGCAGTTCCAGCCTTTCGAGCCTCTTCTAACTCTTTTTTCTTCTTCCAATCATCTCTTGAAGACGCCATTTTGATGGGCGGAGTTAATAAACATTATGGGCGTGGTTTACAATCACGTGGTTTTAGTGTCCGGACTTAGTATCCGCAAGTTTACTGTATAAGCCCTCTCCGTAAATTGCACGTGTTGCCCTCCATCTTCTTTTCTTCTCTCATAAAGATGAAGTTTAATAAGTTTCTGAGCAGCTCTAGAAGAAAGCAGAGAAAGCGTCACTTTACTGCCCCCAGCAGTGTTAGGAGGAAACTGATGAGCGCCCCGCTTTCAAAGGACTTGCGTCAAAAGTACAGCACGAGGTCCATTCCAATCCGTAAAGATGATGAAGTAATTGTCAATAGAGGGCATTTCAAAGGACAACAAGCTGGGAAAGTTATTCAGGTATTTTTTATATTTTTTAGAAGTTCATATTTAAATAAATACTATGTCGTAATATTTTTTTCTACTTGAATTTTAATTTTTAAGGTTTATCGTAAAAAGTGGGTGATTCATGTTGATCGTGTCACGCGTGAAAAGGCAAATGGTGCATCTGTTTACATTGGAATCCATCCATCAAAAGTATATTAATTAACTATTAATAACCATTAACCACACCCCCAGGTTGTGGTTACGAAACTCAAATTGGACAAAGATCGTAAGAAGATACTTGAGCGCAAAGTGAAAGCAAAGCAAGCAGACAAACTGAAGGGGAAACACAAACAAGAGGACATCAAACCGATGGAGACATCCTAACTTTAAGAGGATTGTTTATTGTCCTGTTATTATTATTATAATTATTACATAAAAGAAAAATTAATGGATAAAACATTGGCCAGTTGCTAATAATAATAATGGTTATCTCGCTACACAACTAAGTAAAATGATAATGTTACTACAGCTTATAGACTGTTAAATTGAGATTGATAAAATGGAAACTTTAGTCTTCCTTGGTTCCGTGTTTAAGGATCCTTGTAAATGCAACGTAATCAAAGTTACCGGCACTGTCAACTGGAGCTCCGCCCCTGAGCATCTGATCCACCTTTACAATAAAAATAAAGATAATAATAGTATGATATTAACAATAATTACCTCAGCGTCAGTGATTCTATCTCCCATTGTAGTCAAAAGTTCTCTTAGTCTATAATAATAATAATAATAGTAATTAATCAATTAGCTACTATTATACCTGTCTTCGTGTATAGTGCCGACTCCTTCCTCATCAAAACAAGCAAAAGCATTCCTTATAACATCTTCGGGATCAGTTCCTGTACACAAGAAGCAGGAGGTGTCATTATAATAATGATATCGTTATGATACATTGTATTACATTACATGACCAAATAAGGTAAAATATGTATGTTTCTCACTTTCTCCATCTTAATCTATCTCTCTCTCTCTCCTTTCTTCTATCCTTACATTATTTAAAGATGGTAGGGGTGTAATGTGTTATTCTTACCAGTGAGTTTTTCTCCAAATAAAGTCAGGAACATTGTAAAGTTGAGAGGTCCAGGTGCCTCTCCCATCATTTCGTCAACAACAGCGTCACTTGGTTCCTGACCTGAGAGAGAGAAAGCATTACTATGATTATTTAGTGACAAGGAGGTCATACCCAACGATGCCAACATGTCTTTCAGATCTTCATTGTCAATGAATCCATCTCTATTCTGATCTATCATATTGAATGCCTAGAAACAGTACATTAGTCTATCCTATCCTATCCCTTTATTTACTTCTTTAAATTCTTGTATCTGTGCCTGGTCGAACATGGCGAATATGTTCGAAGTTGCTCTCTGTCCCCTTCTCTTGGGGTGTTTCTTCATACCGGCCCTTTTACTGCTCTGTGAAATAAGGAGAGACTATTAAAGAGAAGAGTTTAAAGCTACTTGCCATTATTAATCAGGTAGACGGCTCTGCTCTGTGTCAAATAAAGATGAACTGGTTTTCCTGCTGTTGTGGCTCTTGTTTGTCTCCTCTGCCCACTTGCATTCCAGGAAATTAATTTTTAATACTCTTAATTAAAACACAAATACGGTACAACAAATTAGCGTTTAAATAGATCATTTGCAGTACTACAATTTGGAAGGGACTCTTCTATGCATCAGATCAATGTAATTTCTAATAATTTCTGTCACTTCTAGAGCACAGCCCCAATGAGTGACAATGCCCTGTCCCCCATGACCATAGCAATGTATTAATGAAGGATTCTCTGCATCAACTTCAAATCGTATCTCTTTTCTAGCTGGTCGGAGTCCAACTGAATAATCCACAATTGCAGCATTGCTTATACTGGGTATTATACTGCTGCAGTTCTTTATTATTTTGCTGCTTGTTTCTTCATTTATTTCTTTGCTCCATTCATTAGTTACTTTGCTTCCTCCAAGCAGAACATCAGCTGAACGTGGAAATACATACATGACATAATCTTCCTCATCGTTAGTTAGTAAGAAGAATTCCTTTATCCATGGAGCCAGTATAGTAACTGTATCACCTCTTACTGGATATAACAAAGGATCTTGAACGAGGCTACTTGCTCCTAAACCAGTACAATTTATTATAATGTCGTAAGAGGATAACTCGTGGAAATTGTTAATTTTCATTTTTACGAGGAAACCACCTTTCTCTTGAAACCTCTTCATCAGCCAGTTCAAGTAGTCACTTCCAGATAGTATAAAAGTATTGAAAGCAAATACATTCCTAATGCTCAGTGGAATACGTTTATATGCCTTCTCTTCATCTCCTACTCTTCTAAACCCAGTAACAAGCTCCCTACCCCACCAAGGGTCTACGGTGTCCTCCTGGTTACCAAAATATCCATGAACCAATTGTATGTTCACTTCCTCTGCAAACCGAGATGAGTAGAGATCCTCTAAGTGTCTGTACGTCTCTCTTGTCCATTTTCTGACTCTTAGCTGATGTCCAGTGTCATCATCATTGCTCTTTCCCTCGCTCTTTCCCTTAGCTCTAACGTCAAAAGGTATGATTACTGCTCCCGCCTTATCACTCACAGTCCTCGGGCTGAACTCATCAGATATTATACTAACGACCAGATTACTACTCAGCTTCTCTAATAAGTTTAGGCCAACAGAGACACCAACCGCACCAGCGCCAATCACAGCAACTTGGACTTTTCTTTTTGGAATTGGTAAAGACATGTTTAGCTTGGCTAAGCTAAGCTGCAGTGTGGCTACGCCCTCATGAATGCTTTTACTTAAAATTTTAAAAACCAAAATCATTGATAACTCCCTATTTTAATTATTTTATTTAATAGCAAGAGTAAAAGATAATGAAACTACACTAATCTAAAACACAGCAACACAACTAAAAGTTTAAATGTAAGGCAGAGTTTTTAATAGTAGCAGCAAGAAGGGTTAAATAGCAACTGTTAGTTTCTTAGAGAGCAACGACCTCGGGATTAGGACTGTTAATCTCATTGTTACAAAATGTGCTGGTATAAGGAATACAGTTGAAATAATGGCAGAAAGAGCAAAAGTCTGGATCGCCCAAAAAGAAGAAGAGAAGAAAGCAAACGAGGAACATTATCAGAAGAAGTGGGACACAGATAATGAGTAGAATCCTCTTCCTCCAGGCATCAACCTTACCAAATGTAATGTAAGGAAGGAATATAATGGCAGCTGGAACACCAAATATGATCCCTCCAATATTAGCAAGATTATCAATAAAGGGCAGAGTACCAATGGCTAGCAGTACCAGCATTATGGAGAGCAGTTTGAGCAATTCGAGCCAGGCTTTGTCAATAATCTGCCAGACCTGGAACAGCTCAACTATTAGGACACTAGCTAGTCCAAAGACAGCTGCTGAAGCGCCACCTGTAACTTGATAAGGAATAAATATAGCACTCACCTAAAGGAGAAAAGAAACACTAATGATCAGTATCAATGGATAGGCTATGTACATGTACATATATTTGAAGTAGCTTTAAAATTTGTAAAAAAAATCCAATTTTGATCGGAATGAGAAATACAACAAAAGAACATGTATATGCATCAGAAAATGTAAAAAAGTATAGATTAACTGACCAAGTTCCCGCCAATCCCAGATATAAAGTAGATAAGAGCAATACGAAGGAATCCTGCTGTTCTCTCAATCTTGATACCAAGATACAGCTGTATAATACCAATAACGATAACGTCAATAACACCTAGTAATATTAATAAAATACTAATTTTAAAAAATGATAATAATTATGCTCTAACCAAGATGTATAAACAGTGATAGAACCAGTCTCCAGGTTTGAGTACCAGATGGTTGCAATGGATCATTATTGGCCATGCCGACACCATTCAAGCCACAGATATCATTAAGACAGTTGGTCTCATTACACGAATCAAGTTCAGGATGAAAGATACCTCCTCTGTCCTTGCACTCTCTCACGTGAGTCACTTTACACTGACCTGGTAAGTAATGGAAGGAATTATCATTATTATACATACTGTCCATTATCATTATACTGTAATTTAGTGGGGAAAACTTTGGTGAGTTTGACATTTTAATAGCCATTTCGCTCAATGGCACATGGCCACAAAATTGCCAAATTAAAACTCCACAATTGCCTAAAATTTAGGAACTTTACCGCCCCCACAATTCCCAGCCCTACAGTACACCATCATTAATTCATTATACATTAATACTCACCGATTATCCCAATACAGCATGGATGAAAGTTAGCTAGCAATAGTGTGGTATCCTCGCAGGGTACTCTATCAAGGTACTCTGTATTGTTGTTTGGATTAAGATTATTAACGCATTGAGCTGGTATAGTACTACCGACCCAGATGTTGTTCCTACAGCAACCAAGCCCACCATTATCTTTGTCACTTGCACGTTGTATCAAGTTACGACTCGCAATGGCACTGTCTTGTCTCATGCATGGCGTGAATTTAACTCCACTTTGAATGAGGTGGAGGACTCCGATTCCAAACCACGGGTTAGTATAACGATAATATGTCACCGTTTCATTTCCACTTTCATTCCTAAGGCTAGGGTACTCGGCTACTTTCTCCTCTGGTTTTATGTTAAAAGGAGCTGGACGATGGATAACCATTAGCACAATGACAACGACCACTTGGACAAATGTGAGACCGATAATGAATATCGGCCAGAAGGTTGGGAGTGACTGGACTTTCTCTCGTACCTGAGTGTTCTGGCGCTGAAGTTTGGAGCGGTTTTTCTTTGTCTTCATAATGACGGCTTCACCAACCGAACTGACTCTTCCTCTTCTAGCAGGACGATCAACAGAAGTGGATCCTTCTCCAAAGAATTCGCTCGCATTTTGACGGTTCTGCCTTTGTCGCACCCTTTTCTCGGCCTAAAATTAAAAAGAATTAAATAATAAAGTTAATTATAATTACTTTAATGTAATCAATGTAATATTGGAGAGCTCTTTCTTTGTCATTAAAATATTCTCCATCTTCTACAACCACAGACAAATTACCTTTTAAAGATAAAATACAATAATAATAATAATTATTATTATTAATATAAAATGGAGGAGTAAGTTTACTTCTTTCTTCAACAATCGGCTGAAGGTTTGGGCGATCCACAACTCTAGCAGGATCCTCATGACCGTACATGGAAGTGACACGCCCACCACTAATTAATAACAATAATAATTAATAATTAATTATAATTAACTAACGGAGGTAAGGCAGAGTAGCTAGGTGGAGGCACTTCAGTAAAGAATGTCTCATCATCACTTTCATCACTGCTTAACTCGGCAGGGTCAAATGATTGCTAGAAACAGGAACAACAATATAATAATAATAATACATTAATATTATACTGAAATCAATGTTGGTGATTCTATGACTGCAAATGTATTGTTGTTTTTACACCAGTGATTTAGCAGTTATGTGTCATTGAACATGTGAAGAATAAGGCAAAATTAAGTGAATTTTATACTGGCGATAATCATTATTAATCTGCCAATTGCCAAAATAAAACTATTACCAATTTTACCACTATTATACGTGTTTATATCTTTTATAATATTACTTACCAACTGAGTGGCAGTCTGTCCAACACCTGCTAGTTCAATGTCAGGGTAGCTCGGAGGAGGTGTGGCATCACTGCCCAGAGCAAACCTTGTAGCTCTCCTGAGAGTTGAGAAATTAGCCGGAAACTCCTAAAAAACACCCGTTAGCAACAAGCCACACCCATTAATTAATACAAAGCCCCGCCCATTAATTAACATACTTCAGCTCGTCTTTGAGCTACTTGTCCCCATCCCATTGATTCATCATTCCCTTGTTGACTCTCCTCAGTAACTCCAAAAAAATCACCCACGGCACGTCCGAATGCTATCGTACCCCGTCTTAAGGTACGGCCTAGTATGTACATATGTATATGTACAATTATAATAATTATTATTATCATTCATACCAAATTGGTGTGAAGCTGATCCCCTTCTGTTACGAGGTGGTAATGGCGGGGCAGTGGGCTCAGGACTCAAGTCCATAGCAACTTATTCCAACTCCTTCTCAAGTTTACAGCAAACAGAAATGAAATGTCGACACAATCACTTGTGGGTGTGACAATGAAATCACAAGCAGGTGTGGTCATGTACCGTATTAAAATTTGCTCTAATTATACGACTTACTTTTGATTTGAACAGTTTAGTGACTGCCTAACTGACTGTATGTCGAGTTGTATGTGTCTTTGATCAGCTGCTGTCTCCTTCTTTCCCTCCGTTAGTCCGTTTCCCTCCCTCCCTCCCTCGGCGGCTCTGCTAGTCTCTCGCTCTTTCAAAAGAAGAGTTTAAAGATTATGAACGATGTAAACCCCGTCAGTATATCATTTACTATTTTAAAATCTTTTCAGACTTTAGCTGACACTCCTAGTGGTCGGGACAGCCCTAAGAGAAAGGATAAAATAGAATCAGTTTTAAGCAGGACAGCAGGTGGGGGTAGAGTAAGACGTAGGAAAGGTTTCACTTCAAATCGTGTTTCAGGACTACGTGTGGCAGCTTTAAGAATGGCTGAGAGCAACGAAGAGTTACCCCCTCCTCCTGGAGAGGAGGGCATGGCTACAAATACAACAACCGATTGTATGTTTAATACTTATCAAATGACGTGTCCTTATCTACCTCCATTAGCTACTCCTCCACAATATATTGATCTAACTAATGATTCATTCATAGACTTAACAACGCAACAATCTGTTAGTTTATTTTAAATAAAACTTATTTATATTATTATTTATTATTATTACATTTCTAGCCGTCAATACAAAGATATTCTCATTCATCGTCATCCTGTTAGTTTGAATTTCTTTTATTTATTCATTTATGTGTGTGTATTTTTATTCTTCTCCCCCCTCTCTCTCTCTCTCTCTCTCTTCAGCTGAAACTCCTATATCACCAGATGTCGTCTTTATCAGTCAAACGTACAATAACGACGATTGCATAATTAGCTCTGCAAGGTATTCATTTTTTATCAATATATACATGTACATGTAATATTCGCAGCTGCTAAAATTAGCTCTGCGAGGTATTCATTTTTTATTAATATATACATGTACATGTAATATTCGCGGCTGCTAATATTCGTGGTGATAAAAACTAATAAAGAAGTTCAATTAAATACCATGGAAACCAATTGATTGTTGCTATGACAACTGACCACGTGTTTATACAATTACAGTGTTCAGCAGCTAATCATCTATTCTTTTAGCAGTTTTAGTGGAGCCATCCAGACTCCAGTTCTCTATCCGCTATCTTCTTGTATAGATGGACCGCTATCTTCTTGTATAGATGGACCGCTGCTGCAAAATCAGTGCTGGTCGGTCGGTCATGATTATAAACCACACCCAAGTCAATAAACACTAACTAGAATGGGTGGAGAGTCCCAAGACACGGCAAAGCAGAGTGAGTAGAGTCTTTCTAAAAGAACTGGCTAAAGCAGCTTCAAAGAGTCCAAGGATTAGTAACAGCAAGAAGAATAACAACTCAAGAACACTGTAATCGGGTGCTGTGCTTTAATAACGCGCCGTTTTCAATTAAAATAGCATGTAGTTGCTATGGCAATTGCTAGCCGTGGGAAAAAATCGCGAATATTAGCAGCCGCGAATATAACCCGACCTACGGTATCCATAATGTCCGGGTAGGTCATCAAGTAGTAGCAGTAAGAGATTGAAAAAGACAGAAGAGAAAGACACGGCTTTGGCGGACAGTAAAAAGTTGACACTCTCCTGTCCCGTTTGTCTTGAAACAGTTCCACAGGTACCGTATGATATTTATAATATTTAATTCTCTCTTTCTAGTTTGAATCCAAAGGTCGTAAAGTTTCTGCCACGATATGTGGACATATTTTCTGCAATTACTGCATTAGAAATGCCATAATTACTTCGCATAAGTGTCCTTCGTGTAGAAAAACTTTAACTTTAAAACAATATCATCAATTATATCTTTGATTTACATGTCAAATAATTATTGTCTTGTGTGTGCATAGTAATTATTAACACTAACCAGTCACATTTTAATTATTTGCATGGGAGTTAATTGGAAGTTAATTGGTGGGCGTGGCTTGCTCTAATTAATTCTTAATTTGTGAAAGGTAAAATGGCTGACAGAAGTGCTCTTTTTAAAATGTGATTCTCTTTTCTCCTCTCTCATTTCTCTCACAGTTTATACTCTCAAGAAGATCTCTATACCCAAATAGATTCGTTGGTTTAGAGACTGAAGCCACAGAGAAGGTTTAAAACCATTTACTGAACTAGTTTCAACATGTCTCGCCATCCTTCTAAACACAGCGGTACCCTCACCTAATCCAAAAGGCTATCATTATCAGTATTACCGTATTTAGGGATTAGCTGTGACTCCTGTGGTAAGAGTGCCTTCCCTGGGAAGAGATACAAGTGTCTAACTTGCTACGATTTTGACTTGTGCCAGGATTGCTATGAGGGAGGTGAGACAGGAACCTCCCAACACAATACTGACCATCCAATGCAAGTCATTTTAACTAAAGTAGAAGCAGGTACGTACCTCTTACATACACAGACACACATTACAATGTATACAGTATGGCTTCATATTTTCGTCAGTCAAAAATCAAAAACCGTTTCTTGTTCTAATTAATATTCTTCATCCTGCTATGATCCCACATGCGATAGATAATTTTTATTCAAGCAAGGCATCCTCACAAATATTTTTCAATTAAAGCTATGTGTTACTTAATTATGTCCATGCATGTAGATATATTTTATGGAGGTGAAAGCCACAGTGTAGAACAGCCCCAGTCCTTTACATGTCCTTTATGTGGGGAGGTGGGGTTCAGTGACAGCGAATTTAGAGATCACGTGACTAGACAGCACGCCGACTCGTCTAACGTACAGGAAGTGGTAAGTGGACACTTATTAGTGGGTGTGGTTAATATTCTTGTTTCCATGGAGATATGTCCAGTCTGCGCTGCTTATCCCGGGGGTAATCCAAACCATCAAACGAGAGATTTCTCGGGACATTTAATGTTAGACCATTCACTGACACTCCGTGATGCTGACCTCATATCCATTATATGCATGTACATGTACATGTACAGTACGGCTGGGTAGGAATTTTGGTAATTAGAGGGTTTTTGGTGAATTTGTGTCCAGGTGCCATTGAGCATGCGCATAATGGCTTAAAATGGCTGGTTTTAGTTTGGCAAGTGGCCTATTCAAAAAGTGCCAAATTTGCCAAAATCTTACCTTGCTATTACACTATTAAAATAAATGAGAGGTGGGGGTATGGTTTAAAGAATTGTTAGTTGTCCTTAACGTCCTGTGTGTTACGATCAGGGAGGGATGCACAATAGAGTGAGGAGGATGATGGTTCGAAGGAGAGGGGGAGGGGAGAGGTATGGGTTCTTTAGGGAGAGCCAAGTATCGCAACAAGATGGCAGCGTTGACCCTTTATCGGAGCTACTATCTCACTTAGGTCAGAGAACATTAATTAATAGTATTAATTATTATTATTAATTAGGAGGTGGTGGTGGGAGGCGGCTACCCTCAGATATCCCTCCTCACATTCAGCAGTTGCTGGAGCATCAGGAAAGACAGCAGACCTTTGAGAGGGCGTCGCCCTTGCGTCGTCCAGTTTATCGTAAGATACTTGTAGGAAGAGGAGGAGGTGGTAACAGTAAGAATAATAATATAATTTATGGATAGGATAGGGGTCAAGTCATTTTAGTATTTTCTTATCTAAAATTTACATTTGAAACAGCTTCGGGAAAATATTTAACAATCTATGGAATTATGAATGTTTAACTATCAAAATAATTATATAAATACATGCACCAATAAGCTGTTGGAGTTTTTGATAGTTTTCCAAATGACCAGGCCTATTATCCTTGCATGTCTGCGACACACAATTATTTATTATTTATTTATTTATATTTTTAAAAACTGAGCAGAAGATAAAACGGAGTAGGACATTATATCACCTCCTCCTCCTCCTCTGTCTCTCAGAATATTAATTAGTCTTTGGGTGGATGTGCATTAATTAGAAACATTTAGATGTGTATTAATTAGAATATTTTATTGTTATACGTAGGAGGTGCTGGTGGAACTCATTCTTTATTCAACCCATCGCATAGAGAATTGTTGGAATTTACTAGAGGAGCAGGGGGCGTGGCTGTAGGGGGCGGGGCTAAAGACGATAATAGAAATGACCATTCAGCATGTGGTAGTAGGTCACAGAGTGATGAATCAGCATATTTGTTAAATAAGTAAGTGACTGTGTTTATAGGGCTGCCAATAGGGGAGGGGCAGGTGGGTTTGCCCCGGGCCCCCAAGCCCCTGGTCAGTAGTAAAGTATATATAGTTTGTCAAGAAAAAGATTAATGAATCATGACAACTCTTAAGTTAACTCTCTCTGTTAATCACTGTTATTAATAAGGGGGCAATTTGTATTAGTGGGGGCCCCCATCAAAGCTTTTGTCCTGGGCCCCACATAGCCTATCGGCGGCCCTGACTGTGTTACTGTATATGCATAAAACTATGATTATTATTGATCTTTTCTCTCCCCCTTCTCTTTGTTTCTCTTCTCTCTCTCTCTCCACAGTTATCAAGACACCATTTTGAGTGACACTGAACAGAAACTAGTTGAAAGGGACAGGACAAACAAGAGCCTGTTCGTACAAGAACTACTCCTCTCATCACTAGCTTTTAGTTCCTCTTCTTCGTCTGACGATGAAGAAACTTAAAACCTTTCGAGAGTGAAAGAGGAGAGAGAGAAAGAGAATTAAGTAAAGGCGGAAGAGTTATTAATGTACATGTGGTGTGTGTTAAAACTTATTAATACTCTTATATGTAATATTAATAATAAATATTAATTATTGTAAGTGTCTTTTTGTTGTCTAAGTGATGTTTGTTGTTTATTGTTGTTGTTGTCGTTTTTCTTCTATACTTCCACGTCTTGTGACACTTTTAATCATATCAATAATATCCTAGAGTATGCAAGAGTATACTGAGAGTATCCAAATAATATGTCTTGCCTCTCTTCCAAATAGAGCTGCAAAGTCAATGGCAGTTTTATCGTGTTTGCTCTTAATGGTAGTGCAGCAGTTGTACTTTAACAATAAATGGACTAGATCCTTATGACCACCAAGACACGCAAACTGGAGCAGTAAAAATGTAAAAAAATTAATAACATAGAAAATATTGTTGATATAAAAAAAGCAATAATGACTATCAGTAATTTGGTACCCATTACCCACCATTAAAGGTGTCTGTCCTTCTTTGTCCCTCCTGTTCACGTCAGCTCCATTTGATATCAGTATATTAGCAATGGCAGTATTACCATTAGTGGCACCTATGATGTTACATGTATTATTATATTTTCTGATGCATATACATGTACTTATGGTGCATAAAGAGTTTGAGCTGATTCCGATCAAAATTGGATTTTTTACAAATTATTCAAGTTGCTGCAAAATGAGGCCAAAGTCCCTGTACAGTATAGTACAGGGTCAGTGACTAAATTTTGCAAAAAATGAAAAGAAGAGGCTCCTCCATTTTTATGAATTTTATTGATGTATATACATGTACTTATGTTGCATAGAAAAACCAATTTCAATCAAAATTGGATTTTTTATCAAATTTTAAAGTTGTTGAAAAATTGGGCCAAAGACCATGGGCTAAAAGTACAGAGACTTACTAAGACGCAACAGCGGAGTCCATTCAGATACAGTAGAGTCAAATACAACATCAACCTATCATGATTATCAACTAATAATAGTCATTATAATTAATAAAAATAATTACTGGTATTCCTTCGTTAATTAAATATTCAACAGTTTCAGCTTGTTCACCATCAACTGCCCAATGTAACACTGACATGCCTATAGTGAGGATAAAACTCAATAAAAAATGCTCACAACTTGAAAAATTGAAGTCGGAATCAGCTCAAACTTGCTACAGATCATAAGGACATCAATATGTATCAGAAAATGCAATAAAAATTTGGGATGATTTCGGAGCCATTTTTTGGAAAAAAACCATGGGCTATAGCCTTGGGTATTTTTCAGAATTTTGGAGTTTTCTCAAAATGGACGTAAGTTGAAAAATTGAAGTTGGAATCAGCTCAAACTTGCTACAGATCATAAGGACATCAATATGTATCAGAAATTGCAATAAAAATTTGGAGTGATTTCGGAGCAATTTTTTGAAAAAATCCATGGGCTATAGCCTTGGGTACTTTTCAGAATTTTGGCGCTTTCTTAAAATGGCTGTAACTTGAAAAATTATAGTCAGAATCAGCTCAAACTTTCTACACAGCATAAGGACATCAATATGTATCAGAAAATGCAATAAAAATTTGGGATGATTTCGGAGCCATTTTTTGGAAAAAACGATGGGCTATAGTCTTGGGTATTTTTCAGAATTTTGGAGTTTTCTTAAAATGGCCATAACTTGAAAAATTGAAGTCGGAATCAGCTTAAACTTGCTACATATCATAAGGACACTGATATGTATCAGAAAATGTCATAAAAATTTGGGATGATTTCGGAGCCATTTTTTGGAAAAAACCATGGGCTATAGCCTTGGGTATTTTTGAGAATTTTGACATTTTCTCAAAATGGACCTAAGTTGAAAAATTGAAGTCGGAATCAGCTCAAACTTGCTACAGATCATAAGGACATCAATGTGTATCAGAAAATGCAATAAAAATTTGGGATGATTTCGGAGCCATTTTTTAGAAAAAACCATGGGCTATAATAGCCTTGGGTATTTTGCAATAAATTCAATTTTGATTCAAAATCAATTATTAATTTTATCAATTCATTCATTACCCGAAAGGTCACACTGTGACCACAAAGCTCCTGCACTGTGTAGCAGTCTGATGCATTCATTGTGTCCATGGTAACTTGCCTCCATCAAACTGGTCTTACCAGCTGTGTTACAATACTCAACATCAGCTCCAAAACTTAACAACAGTTCAACTATTCTATTTTTAAATATATATATATATATACAATTAATAAATAAATATAATAATACCTAACTCTTCCTTTCTTAGCTGCAGCCATTAGAGGAGAGAGTCCATTTATATCTGGTATATCAATAAACTGAGGACTATTAATTAATTATTCATTAATTGTCATCATTAATTAGACTAACTCGGACTCCAGTATAACCTTGATTGAATTCACATCATCAGCAGTTATTGCTTTATGAAGATTGTCACAAGACATTGTTTGACCTATTAATTAATTAATAAACAATAATTAATTAATTAATTAAACATTTCATTAATTAATTATTCATACGTGTGGTTGAAACTGTAATAGCTTGACTCCAGTCTGAATCAGGTGAATTACTATTATTATTATTATTATTAACTATTTTTAATCTGTAATGGTATTCACTCCCTGGTTTCAATCCAGTGCATAGACAGTGACTTTCTGCTCCTCTAAAAAAATAAAATAATATTAAAATCATATACACTACAGCTGGTAACTTAGGAGAGCAAATTTAAAGATAGCGCTTTGCGGCCCAATAAACAAAGCCATTTTAAGACAGCCACAAATGCGCCAAATTGGAACCAACCAATCACTAATAATTTACTAAAATTTTGCTCCTCTAAAATTACCAGGTGTACGGTATATAAGCTCTTACTCATATACTGTCACAAAACTGCCCAAACTAGTTTTGTCTCTCTCTTGAATCAGGTAGGTGTGGGCGTGGTCTGCCTCCTTCCAATACAGGGCTATGGAATGAGAGGTTACTTTACCAACAATTGGTGGATCAGGCACTCCTAATAAATAAATAAAATAAAATAAAATAAATAAATAGATAAAAAATAATTATAAATGCACTTGCTCCTGCCATAAATTGCAGCCTTTTGGTCTTTGGGCGTGGAAACTTCAACGCCCACGCACAAAAACTAGCCCCTCCTTCTTGTTGTTCCCAAAATCTTCCTCACTCTCTGTCTTGGTGGTTAAACTGGTTTTGCAATGTCTAAGGAGGAGAAAGAAACCCAATATTCTAAGATAGACGTTGATCTGTCACGGCCTAGATATGATCAAACTGTATTCTCTGGAAGAGCTAAACATTTCTTTCAAGTCACTGACCCAAGGAACCTACTGGCTACAACTAAACAGCTTGAAGAGGCTGCACTGACTGTTAAACAATACAAGTAATCCTGTTTGTTCTAACAATATTACAGTCAAGCCTGTCTATTCTGGACACCTTGGGACCCAATAATACTGTCTTAATTATGAACCTGTCCTTATTTCAGAGGTTCATTAATACACATTTATAATGTATTGGAACTGATACTACCTGTCCTCATTATAGAGGTGTCCTTATTTTATTATTTTAGAGTGTCCACAATAGCAGATTTGACTGTACCTCTATAATAATAATACAAATAAAAATTGATAAATAATTAAAATAATGACACATTGTTCATGTCCCAGTCTAAACATTACCTGTTCTTCTATCACACAGGGAAGGTATAGCTCCAGCAGGCATCACAGAGGATGAGCTTTGGAATGCAAAGACTCTCTATGATTCGGCCTATCATCCCGACACTGGAGAAAAGATGTTCATATTGGGAAGAATGTCAGCACAAGTTCCCTGTAATATGACCATCACAGGGCTAATGATGACATTTTACAAGTAATAGATCTATATAAAAAAATTTTGCACATATTCTAATAGCATAGCAAAATAGTTGTTATTGTTATTTTTTATTAGACATCCAGCAGCTGTGTTTTTCTGGCAGTGGACCAATCAGTCCTTCAATGCTATAGTTAATTATACCAACAGGAGCGGAGATGAACCATTAACACCAAAGTATAATAATTATCATTAGATTATTTATTAACTATAATTATTTTCATTATTAATATTATTATTATTAGACAAGTCATTCAGCCATACATTGCTGCAACTACCTGTGCTACAGCTACAGCCATTGGTTTGAATGTACTGGCAAAAGTAACGACTAGCAGTAATATTGTTTGTTTTTATTTATTGTTTGTTGTTTACAGAATCTCCCTCCTCTTATTGGTCGGTTTGTTCCTTTTGCGGCAGTTGCAGCTGCTAATTGTGTGAATATCCCTCTCATGAGACAAAGGTATAATGACCAAACACTATCAATAATTAAATGATTTTGATATTTTAGAGAAATTAATAATGGAATACCTATTGTTGATTCTGACGATAACAAGGTTGGAGTATCTAAAGTATGTGTTGAATTGAATATTATTATTATTTTTTATTTTATTTATTTATTTATTAATAGAATGCAGCTAAGAAAGCAATTGCTCAGGTTTGTTTCTCAAGGATAGTGATGGCAATGCCAGGAATGAGTGAGTGCATTATTTAGAATAATATTAATTCATGTCAATATTGATGGTATTATTTCTATGCAGTCGTACCTGCTATCATTATGAATTCAATTGAAAAGAAAGGTTACCTCAAAGTTAGTTCAAAACAAACCCATTAATTTCATTATTATATTCATTAACTACTTAATCAATTAATTGATGAATAGAGGGTGCCATGGGCAGCGGGTCCACTCCAAGTGATGCTGGTTGGAATGAGGTAGATAATGTCCATGTATTAATATTAGTTTGTTTTATTTGTTAATTATTATTACAGCTTGGTGTTTGCTACTCCACTGTGCTGTGCAATATTTCCACAGAAAAGGTTAGGAGGGACTATACACTGAACAATGTAATGTACTTCTCCCTTTCTCCTTCCCTCCCTCCCTCTCTCTCTCTTTCCTTCAGTTCTATTAGTGTCTCTAAACTAGAGCCAGAACTACTTGAAAGGTTACAGAAGACACAGCCTCACCTCCAAAAAGTGTATTTTAATAAAGGACTTTAACTTATTTATTTTTGAATGTGTTGATTGAATTGCTACCATAATAATAATTATTATCATACGATGTTGGTGGGTGTGGTCCCTTTAATGGGTGTGGTCTCTTTAGTGAGTGTGGCCTTGCAATCGTTGGCATCAGTGGGTGTGGCTTGAGGCAAAAGATCACATGACGACTTCTTATAAACATGTATGCATCGTTGAAAACCTGTAATGAAACATGAAACATGATTGTACAGAAGTATTTATGTATAATACAGTAGGTGAATGGGTAGTGTAATACTCTCTATCTGAAAATTTTTACTCTAAAAATTTTTATGTTACCTGAGCTGTTATTGTCGGATTTTCCAAGATAAGTATGTGAAGTGAATCCTACCTCTGGCGACATTAGATAAGAAGTGAACTGACTTGGAAATAACTCTATTGTCTTGTAATTATTAAAAATACCCTCCTACAAACAAAAATAAATATAATCATATTATTATTATATTAATTATTACTTATTCTGCTTACTGTTAGCTTCTTTCTCTTGGCATAAGAGGACCAAGGTTGCGGTTCCAGTATTAAGATTCCGTTTGGTTTCAGCTCTTGATATATCTTTTTAAACAATCTCTTTATTCCATCATCACCCCAATTGAGATGAATCCATTTAGTGACACTCATGCACATTATGACATCATACACTGGCGATAATGAAGATATTTCTTCATCGCTGCTTGGTACGTAATTACCCTAAAAAAGGTTGCATAATAAAATACCGTATAGCTGGAAAAGTTTGCGGGAATTATATTTTGCGATTTTGTACCCATATAGCTATTTTTAATGTTTGTGGAATTTAATTTTACTGGTGTAGGCGTGTACTGTTGATACATCCATTACTTATAATGCTTTGCGAAATTAAATTGTGCGTTTTTATGATGAACAGCAAACAGCAAAATTAAATTCCAGCAAATATTTCCAGCTATACGGTAATATAGATTGATAAATCACAAACTATAATTATAATCACAAATTCACTAAATTAAAACCAGCAAATGACAAAAATTTAGTATTTTACTAGAACTTCATTCCATCCAAAATTACTAGTTTCTGCAAGCCCCAAACAAAATTCTAATAACAATGATCTCACCTCAACAAATTCAATGTTTCTCATAACTTCACTTGACGATGTCACAAGATCTTTTGCAGGTGGAAGGTACCTCATCGTCAAAGACTTTGGAAACGGCTGACCAGCTGGTGTTACAATGGACACCTTCCCTCTGTACAAATTCTTCCAAGCCATTCTAATAAGTTTTTTATCGATATCAATCCCAGTTATTTTATAAGGGGAGAAGAGAGAAGCAACAGCTATTGTTAACAAGCCGGTATTACACCCAATGTCAAGGACTGTTTTATCTCGAAACCATTCTTCCTGCAATAACTTCACTCGTCCATCATTAGCAGGCTCTGCCCCTTTGTTACGGTAGCCATAGTACTGGGTATAGTTGCCATAGCGATATATTGCACGCTGAGCATTATAAGAGACAGGAGGGGCAGTCGGGAGAGACTGGTCATTGCTCGATTGTGATCTATTTCGTTGCCTTTTTCTTTTTTTAACCGATTTTGAGCAGCTCGGCTTCTCGGCTGGGTGTGGCTTCTTGTTAAACTCGGAAACAATCAAATCGAAATTATCAATTTTCCCCTCGAGGTTGAGGGGGTCGTGATGCAACAGCTCTGGGAGTGGGTTGGGTTGATCTCCTAAAGTGTGTTCCAACTGGGCGGGGTCCCTTGTAGGCGGGGCTACTTTAGCGGATAAATTAAGAGGATCAGACGTACTGTTGCCTGTTCTTGTATTCCTTCTTTTCTTTAACGGCGAAGCTAGTTTCCCTTTTCCTCCAGAAGATAATCTTTTTCTTGCTAATCTTTTACCTGCTTCACCTGATGATTCCATAATTTGAAGCGATTACCCGGTTATTTTTTAATTGCACTACTAGTATATCTCTTTCCCTCTACCTTCTACTCAATACACGGACCAGCTCTTCAAGATAACGTCTGGAGAACGCATAAGGCTGACCATCCATATTAACAGGAATTTATAACCATTAATAATCGAATTCATAACCACTAGATCTAATAACTGAAGTTATTAACTAGTGTTAGCCCCGCCTTTGCATACCTCAAAATGGCCACCCATATTGAAGAGGAGGCTAAAGAGGAAGCAGATTTCGCTAGCCAGGTCCCTCGGATTAGCGAAGTCTGTGATGAGGCGAGAAAAGAGTTTCAAAATTTCTTTACTTCAAGTCCTCCCGGCCCAAAAGACCTCGTTATTCAGTCAAAAGAGCTAATGACACTCCTGGAGCATGTAGCACCAATGAAGACACTGAGAAGGTATTGTATTGTAGCAGCCATTTAGAGTTCTCTCTCATTAATATTCTTATTTTTGTAGTCTTGAGGTAGAACACATTTATCTACTTGAGCCAATAATGAAGACAGGCGGCCCACTACGTTACTATCTGACTAGACCCGAGATAGCCCCAATGCAACACATTGTTAATCACATTAAGTCCGACCTCAATGAAAAGGAGCAGAGAATGTACCATATCCTATTCATACCACGTGTACTCGCCCTCTGCGAGTATATCCTGGAGAGAGAAGGAGTAATAGGGTATGTTAAGAGGTACAGTTGGAATCTTAACCTCATACCACTTGACGATCATCTCCTTTCTCTTGAGCACCCAAAGACAGCAAGAGCGCTTCTTTTGGAGGGGAATTACTCGATATTACACCTGGTTGCTAGCTCGCTCATTGATCTTGAAGAAAAGTTTGGTACGATACCCACACTCCATGGCAAGGGAAACTTCTCCAAGAAAGTGATGGATATGTTCATTCGCATGAAAAAGATTAAAGGATTGACAGAGTTCCAACATCCGCAGAAAGGTTTGGGTGTTTCCGAAGTCATTTTATTCGACCGTTCGTGCGACTGGATCACACCGTTATGCTCGCAATTAACATACGAGGGAATGCTTGATGATGTTTTTGGGATACAGTCAGGTTTTGTTGAGTTTAGTAAGGAGGCTAGCGGTAAGGGTGTGCCCGTTAAGGTTTTATTGAACGAGAATGATCCGGTATTTAGTTTAATTCGCTCAATGCATTTCTCTGGTGTTAGTGAAGTACTGGTTACTGTCTCGAAAGAGCTCCAGAGAGATTACAGTCACGGAAGAGACAAGAACAAAACTATACAAGAGATGAAAGAGTTTGTGAAGAATTTGCCACAACTGAGAACGAAGCACGACTCGCTATCCACGCATCTCAAAGCAAGTGAGAATATAATTCGTAAAAAGAAGGAAGGAGATTTCCAGCGACAGTTGTCGACAGAATGGACACTCTTAGAAGGCTCTAATAAAGTAACAGCATACGATCATATTGAGGAGAGCATTGAGGGACAGAGTAATATCTACTCATCACTACAGCTGCTCTGTCTCGCTTCTGTCACTGCTGACGGGATCAAAGAGAAATACTTCCATCCGTTTAAGAGTAGCTTTCTTCATAGCTATGGCCACAAGCATCTTGTTACATTCTACCACCTGCAGCAGGTTGGTCTCCTTAAATCTAAAGCAAAAGACGATATAATCAGTTCCAAGAGTCTTCTAAAAGATGACATGGCGCCTTTCTTTCAACTACAGCGACTTTTGAAACTAGTTCCCAAGAAACCAGAGGACTTTAATCTCAAAGAACCAACTGATGCTTCGTATGTGTTTGGAGGAGCCTACATACCATTGAGTGTATCTGCAATTGGCAGTGTAGTATCCACTGGTGGGTGGAGCCACATTGAGGGGGTCGTTAAGAATTGGGAAGGATCTAGTTTCACTCACCATCAGTTTAAGAGTGTTCGTAATGAGCAGGGCAGGAGGCGTGTCATATTGGTATACTTTGTGGGTGGGGTTACTTATTCTGAGGTGAATACTTTACGTTTCATGGAACAGAAACTCAATGTTTATTTCATTATTGCTACTACCGACATTGTTAATTGGAAGAGACTGTTTGACAGTTTCATGGAGTTTGAAGTGACATAATTTTTTTATTAGTTTATAATTTTTTCAGTTACGCAAATTATTGCTACACCCACACGCTTTGATCTTAAGATTTAAAATCATTTTAATAGTTTTGATATGCAACAGATGAGTGTAATAAATAATAATTTAATAGTGTGGTATGGGCATAGATTACTAATAGATTACTATACACGTAGGCTAGTATCCTGAGTGTCCTCCTATTGTTTTATTGCGTCTAAAGTGAATCTCTAGTGCTTTCCACAGAGCAATGATGTTACCAGCACCAAAGCCTGCAGCACCGTGTCTTTGAATTATCTCAAGAAAGAATGTCTCTCTATCGAATAAAGGATGACTAAAGACTTGCATTAGATACCTGAAAATAAATTAAAAATAAATTAATAAACCGCTTTGTCACTAGAGCTAGTTTCTTCTTTCTCTTACTTTTTCTTCTCTTCCTCCTCTTCAAAATCAATCAATATGTTATTCTCTTGCAACAGGTCTACGCTCTCACCAGCCTTCCTTATCTCGTTCATCTTTTCAAACTGCAAGAGAAGCTAAACAGTTTAAGTACAATTAGAACAGACTCACCAGTGAGTAGTATTCAGGTGGTGGAGTAATGAAATGAACGCCGTTGCTACGGAGATTAGAAACCACACCCACAATATTCTCAGTGTGAAAGGCAATGTGTTGAACACCAGGGCCGGAATTTTGCTTAAGGAAAGTCCCCACCTGATTCTTTCCTATTAATAACAATTAATAACAATGTATATTCTCAATTAACTAACCTGCATTAGGAAGTGGCTCTGCAAAAACAAGTTGAACTAGTTTTTCGTCTTTCCCTCCCAACGTAGCCGTGGTCTCTGAACATTGCCAGTACTTCATGGCTAACATTCTCATCCCATTGCTGCCATCCAAAATAAAACCATTATCATCTTCTTTAGAGTTAATCTGCAACCTTTGGAATCCAAGATGTCTTTCGTACCTAAATACATAAAATTAATAAAATATAATATTGATATTAAAATATAATAATAAAATATTATAAATATATAATATTAGTCTCTTACCATTTCAATATGTCGTCAGATGAATGAGTGTGACATGCAAAAGTCACATGATCAACATGTGACACATCCCGAGGCCTCGATACCAAAGAACTAGAATCAAACCGCCCACTACATGACGAACAAGGTTCCCCATAAAGCAATGGACACTTAACGAAACCTAAAAGACACTCTATACCCTCTCCTTCTCCTCCGTCCCTCCATCCTTCTTTACAACTGCACTCTCCACATATTACAGTATGACATACAGAACTAAACGGACTCGATACTTTAAAATATTTCCTTTGTTTAGTTCTAGTATTATCTCCTGTACCAGCTGGACACAACAAGCCTTCAGCTAATGGTCGAGGAGTATCTGTCGTACAAGAAGTTCTTAAAACGCTTGCATCGGATGTCGATTGTAGTCGTTCAAGTAAACCGTCAAATTGAGTCGAAGACGAGATATGTAATGCGACGTCGCTTATCCAGTCATTAGGAGGCGAAACCCCTTTGACACCTCTGATCACCATGACGACGGAATTAATATGTAAAGCCACGCCCTCTCCCTCCACAGTAGTGGGTTGGTCTGAAGTCGCTGAATGTGCAAATACTTTAAACCCAAACTGGGACTGGAACTGGTTCACACGATGAGACAGGTTTGAGGTTAAGACTTCAAAATGATGAATTGATGCCATTCCAACGAGTCCAGTCTGCAAATTTCTTCTTCCTTCCCTCTCTCGCTTCCAAAGCTATTTTTCTTGTTTCTTGTACTTGCTAGAGCTACAGTAATATGATGATGACATAACTGGTAGCAACTTCAACATCAACGACACATGAAGGCATGTTTCATAATGATTTCGTTTACAGCCGGATATTGTATGCAAAGTAATCCGTATTTTGTGAGTATAAACAGTTTACCGGATAATTATTCCGTTCACGAAACGGATATTTGCTTATTTTTGCCCCTTTGTGACTTTCTCAAGATAATGGAGGCCATTATTGAAGGTTTTGTGACTGAAGACAGGGCCAGGTTTCCTAATGGCCCACCAAAAAAGTTCTCATACGGTACAGCAGGTTTTAGAGAAAGGTAGACATTTTTGTGAAGGTATAAATTTAATAAAAACTAAATTTTTCTTTTCTTACCTGCAGAGCAAATCTACTGGAGTGTGTACTTTTTAGAGCAAGCGTCATAGCTGGCCTGAGATCAAGAGCTGCTCGAGGTAAAGCACAAAATAATTATTTATTTATTTATTATTATTTCAGGGTCTATTGGTATTGTGATTACTGCGTCTCATAATCCTGTGGAGGTCAGTTGTGGGTGTGATCCTATTTTAATATGTGTGCATTAATTAGGATAATGGGGTTAAATTTGTCGACACAAGAGGGGAAATGTTAATACCAGAATGGGAGTCTGTGGCCTCGGAAATCGCTAATGCGACAAAGTTTGAAAATAAATAATAATTTCAAGCTATATGATTCTCCTTTAATTAGCTCGGATTTAAAGGAGGTCATTATGTCCACTGTTAATAAATATTCATTAAATGATATTAATTATAATCCTGTCATTCAAATTGCAAGGGACACCAGGTAGCACAGAAATTGGTGAATATTTTATTTACTATTTTTACACTAGACCGAGCAGTGATGGTCTGTTGGCTTTGTTAAAAGATGGCCTTCAGCTATTAGGAGTACGTTATACTGATCATGGTATGTGAATGACTGCATGTACATGTACTCAAAATGATGATTTACATGTACACGTATTATTTTTGACTGATTTGCAATAATTACATATACCATGTATTGTATAGGGGATATATTTCACGGGGATTTAATTTCACTAATTTCGCAGTTTTAAAAAATTTATGAAATTTTTTATCTATGACAATTATTTTGTAACATACTAATAATGGTCAGTAGAAGCAAAACGCAAGAAAATTTTTTGTGAATAGGTTGAAAGGCAATTTTTGTGAAATATTTTCCCTGGGAAATATACCTGCTATACGGTATAACCTTTATGAACTACGGTTATTATTATTATTATTATTATTATTATTATTATTATTATTATTGTTATTATTATTATTATCATTATAAAAACAGAAAGAGCACTTAGATGTAGGATGAACAAAAATTAGTGAAGAAAAATAAAATAAAATAAAATTTATTATTATTCAGGTTTATTGACTACTCCCCAGTTACATTTTATCGTCAAAAGTCACAACTCACAGTGCTCCTATGGCCAACCCACTCCACTTGGCTACTATCAAAAACTCTCCAAGGCCTTTCGCTCACTGATGTCTCAGGTACTCACGAAAAACCTTAAACATATACATGTACTTGTACACAAGTTCTAAAATACTACATAAGCAGCTGAAATGAGAATTAGTTATTTACATGTACATAATTACATGTTATTATCCACATGTCATGTAAATGTAGTTTTGGCCATATAAATTATAGTTATTATTATTCCAGGTAGTGTCAGATTCAAAACCTGTCATGAAACTGGATGCTGCTAACGGTGTGGGGGCGGGGAGAGTGATTGAGCTATTGGAGCACATCGGGGACATAATGAACATTGAAGTGTATAATGACGGAACCAATGGAGAACTGAATTATATGGTAAACAAAACAAACAAATAAATAAATAAATTAATGTTATAGTGTGGAGCTGATTTTGTAAAGGCATCACAAGTTGCCCCTAACGGTAAGAGGGTGTGTTTGTTTTAAAGGGTGTGGTTTAGAGGGTGTGGTCTTAATAATGTGCTTTGTGTCCAGGTGTACCAATAGTTCCAGGTGGTTGTTATGTTTCGTTTGATGGAGACGCAGACAGGATTGTATTCTGGTACTGCAGTAAAGGTATCCACATTGATAGTTATACATGTATCTGTACATGTACATGTATTATAGATGGAGGTAAATTCGTTCTGCTTGATGGAGACAGAATTGCCAGTCTGGTATGTAATAAATTAGTTATATTGTGATTATTTATGATTATTTCTACAGATGGCAATGTTCATTAAAGATCATTTATTAACGTTAAGCCTTAAACTAAACATGAGTAAGTTACTATCACATTAACTAACATTGTACACGGCTGAAGTCACTGTAGTACAGTGTCATTGGCCAAATTTTGCCAAAAATGACTAGGAGAGAATTCTCTATTTTTATTACATTTTCTGATGCATATACATGTACTTATGTTGTGTAGAAAGTTTGAGTTGATTCCGATCAAAATTAGATTTTTTACGAATTTTTAAAGTTGCTCCAAAATCAGGCCAAAGTCCCTGTACTATAGTACAGGGTCATTGGCCAAATTTTGCCAAAAATGACTAGGAGAGAATTCTCTATTTTTATTACATTTTCTGATGCATATGCATGTACTTATTTTGTGTTTCAAGTTTGAGCTCATTCCAATTAAAAGGTTTTTTTACGATTTAAAAAAAAAGTTGCTTAATTTGAATGGCTCTCTCTTTCTTTTTAGGCGTCATTCAAACAGCTTATGCTAATGGCAGTTCTACCACATACATACAAGAGACACTGGTAAGATTATTATTATTATTCATTATTATCATTAATAATAGGATATACCAGTGACTTTTACAGAGACGGGAGTGAAGTATCTTCAGCGAAAAGCTCAAGAATTTGATATCGGAATCTTCTTTGAGGCTAATGGACATGGGACTGTACTCTACAGTGATACTGCTGTAGAACGAATCAAGGCATTCGTGCATAATGAGAAGTATGTTAATATGGTGGTATATTACGTTTATTTGTACTAATTTTAGATTGTCCGATGATGTTAGAAGCAGTGGTAAGGCTCTCCTGGACCTCATTGATTTAACTAATCAGGTAATGTCCAACTATCAAACTAGACAAAATTCACACAGTCAATATATTTACATAAATTAACTGAATCTTTTTATTCTTCAGACTACAGGTGACTCAATATCTGACATGTTAATAGTTCAAGTTATACTGTCGCATAAAAAAGTGAGTGAGAGAGAGAGAGCACTGATAATTATTTAATTATTATTATTAAGTGGAGTTTTGATGATTGGGCTAACCTCTATACAGATCTACCTAACGAACAAATAAAAGTTAAAGTAATTAACAATAACTATTATTAGTTAATTAATATTATTTATAATCAAAAGGTCAAAGACCGTCAGGTTATAAAGACAGCTGATGAAGAGAGGAAGTGTGTCAAACCAGACGGGCTACAAGATCTTATTGATAAATTAGTAAATACAGTCAGTAAGGGAAGATCCTTTGTTAGGTGAGTGATGGAAGGGGAGGAGTCAGTATTACCAGCTGTTCTCTGATATACAGACCATCTGGTACCGAAGACATTGTTAGAGTTTATGCAGAAGCTGAAACAAAAGTGAGATTAATCATTTCATAGTCGTTAATTAATGAGCCACGCCTCCTTTATTTATGATTGTAGGAGGAAGCTCATTCTTTAGGTATTGCTGTTGCTCAAAGTGTGTTTGAACTGGCTGGAGGGATAGGAACAAAACCAGTTTTGTAAACTAGTATTATATTATTATTATTAGTATTATTTTATCCACCGCTAACATAATAGTATCAATTTTTAATTAATTAATAATAACAATTAATGTTATGAATATTAATTATTTCTATATGTCCACGACTCGTGATATTTTGCTGCTTATGTTAACATGTTAACTAGCTAAAGTTTACCAGCTTCTGCCATTGCCTATAAAAATTAGTTAATTTTAAACAGACGGATCTCTCGTACCTTTCTAATAGTTTCTCCCATAAGTGCTGGTGATTTGGCGATATGCACTCCAGCTGCTTCTAAACTCTTTATTTTTTCTTGAGCTCCGCCTTTACCCTGAGATATGATAGCACCAGCATGACCTAATATGGACAAAGGATCATACTGTACATTCAATTTATATCCAGAGTACAGATTCAAGGTGTGTACCATATAGCGGGAAATTTTGATTGGCGAATTTTAATTTGGCAAATTTGTGGCCATGTGACATTGAGCATGCGTATAATTGACTCAAAATGGGAGATTTTATTTTGGCGAATGGCTATCAATACACCAAATTTAATTCCCTCCAAAATTTCCCGCTATACGGTATATTAAGAAGTAATGTAATACCCGAGGATTGAGATATCTGATTGAGGTGAAGCTGAGGGCAGATATCAAGAGACTCAGGTATTACATTACTGATTCACACTGGTCACTCCATACAGTGTTCATGTATTATGGTGCATACAAACTAACCCATTCTTCTCCCAGGAGGTGCTGTCAGTCCTGCTATAAAGGCAGCTACTGGTTTAGCATTGGGTCCCTATGCACATAATGTGAATCGGGTACATTAGGTATTTGAGGTCAGTAATGGTCTCTTACTGAATTGTGTTCCTGTAAATATTCTGCTGCATTCTCTTCAGCTGAACCACCAATCTCTCCAATGAGTACAATAGCTGTAACATTAACATTACAAGAACATTATCAGTGTATGTGTGTGAAATCTCTCTCTCACCATCTGTGTCTGGGTCTTTTAAAAACACATCAAGACAATCAACAAAGTTGGTTCCATTGAAAGGATCCCCACCAATGCCTATAATCAATTCACATAGTGTGATTGTCACATGATATACGTGTGATCCTTTCCCTTACCAACACAAAGAGACTGCCCTAATCCAACATTGCTAGTCTGCCAGACTGCTTCGTAAGTGAGTGTACCTGATCTTGATACTATGCCAACTCTACCAGGTTGGTGTATAAATCCAGGCATAATCCCCATCTTTATTTTATGACTAGGCTAAATGAAATGAAATGAACAAACATAAATAAATAGATGAATTAAGGATCTGGGCCTAAGCAAGCAAAGCAATATAGATACAGTAGATCTTGATGTATTCCCAATTTCACATCAGACTAATCTCTATGTCAATACTCAATCATGCATGATTGTCAAAAATTTTTAGTGCCAAGCAAATTTCAAGTTAACTAACCCTGATAATTCCGGGACAGTTGGGTCCGACCATTCTTGTCTTATTTTGTCTAATTAAAGTGTGTTTGACCTAAAATAATAATAAAAAATGTCCTCCTTCTTTTCTTTTATCCAGCTGCTGTTACCTTGACCATGTCTTGCTGGGGAATTCCCTCCGTAATGACAACCACTAAACCAATCTCTGCTTCAATGGCATCCAGTATGGCACGAGCAGCTACAGGAGGTGGTACAAATATAATGGAAGCGTCGCAACCTGTCGCTTCTTTGGCCTAAAATATAAGTAAGATAAGTACGATTAGTATTATATAGTTTGGTCACACCTCTTTCACTGTATTAAAAACAGGTCTTCCAAGATTTGTTTGTCCTCCTTTACCAGGCGTAACCCCGCCCACTACATTAGTTCCATACTCAATCGACTGCTCAGAGTGCAGGGTACCCTAGTCAAAGTAGGTGGAACTTTAAAGTGTTAATTTGTGATTTACAAACAAAAATTTCAAAAAAATAAAATTGACAGCTACCCGATTGACAGTTGAAACAACCCTCTCTTGGTTAATAAAACAGATGCTGCTTACTTGATTTCCCGTGAAGCCCTGACAGATAACTCTAGTGTTCTCGCTAATCATAAGGTTTCTTCTGGTGCCATCATAACCACTATTTGAGGAATATCTCTTTGTCTGTAGGCCACCATTGGTTGCTGTTTGATGGTAAAAAGAGAAAGGAGTAGTTTCTTATTAATTACTTGATAGTAGAGGTGCTATCCGAAGGGCTCGAGCTAAACTCCCTGTCCTTTGCAGATTATATGCAGTCCTCATGGCAGCCATTTTAACCACGCCCTAACGTAAATCCACTTCCGGTTTAAGCTTATTGATTCCGTATATTTTCAGTTTATTATAATCAGATTGCTCCGTATTCTTTCATGAAAACAAATTGTAGACGCATGATAAGGTGATCATTTCTCTCTCGAGTCTTGTCTCGCCTGATAAACTGATTGACTGATTCTCACGACAATAAGACACCTCAATCTTTCTTTTCATCTCTAGACCTTTCATTTAGAATGGATACGGACGAACTATTTGCCGAAAGCCCAATATCTGACCGTCCTTCCTCCCTCAGCTCTTCTTCAGAGTCTCTTTATTCTTCATCTTGTTCTACAGCAGTGACAGGACTGCCTTTTACTCGGGTGCATTTAGGTAATTTTAGTATATTTTCTGTATTTATTCTGCTGCAGCTGCAGGGTATTTTTTTGTTTTTATTTTGGGTCCATTTTGTTGATCATTTGAATTAAAAGTCATCATGTGATTTTTTAATTTGCTCGTTTGCACTTTTCAGCAGCTGTTGTGTCTTTGAATGATGCAAAAGTGCAAATTATTTATAAAATGAAATTACGGTTGTGCACGTATCAAGCAATCTTATTGTCCTACATGTATAATTTAAATTTTAAATTATAATATTTATGGCAAATTTGCTTGCATAATGACAGCACTTAAAACTATAATGATTCCATGTGTACGTGTATGTACTTCTCAGGCTACCACTAGTATACATGTAAGTTTGCCCATTATAGTGTAGCCTTCTTTAACGGACGCTCTATAGCATAAAAACACTATACATGTACATGACCCTCAGTTTAACGGACAGCACCTAGTGTACCAATTACATTCCTTACTGTATAAAATAACCTCCACATAAAGGACACCTCTGTATATCAGAGCAACTTTTTTGTACAAAGAGTCCATAATATAGAGTGTATTATTACTATAGAAGCCCTTCATAATTTCATTTCTTTATTCTATTTCAGATAGCCAATGGTTTGGTGTTGATATTGGTGGCTCGCTAGTTAAATGTGTTTATTTCGAGTGTCCTGTCGCCAATGGATCCAGCCAAGAGGAATCACTCGGTATAGCAGAAATGAGAGAGTTTTTAAAGTCTAATCGAACGTACGGGTCTTCAGGTAAGGACTAGAAAGTATTATGGGAAGTATCTTTTTAGCAAGTTGTGGTGTCTATAGTGTATGGTAGTAGCTTGTATGGGTTCTATTGGTATATGGGTCACTCCTGCTAAGATGATTAGAGTGAAGCTAATGTATTGCAGTGGTGAAGTCTAAAGGCTGGTTTACAATATTACATTGCATGATGCTGGAATAGGATTTGGCTCTATTCTAGTGGAAAACATAATTATGTCAAAATGTTAAATCGCCCACTCTTTTGATTAAAAATTGACAGTACACAGGCCTAATGTCATATTGTAAACACGCCTTAACATGTGTGGACATGATAGAGGATCAACATGTAGTGATGTTGTATGTACTTTATAAGGAAAATTAATGATGTTTTGTGCCTTCTTAATAAATTCTTTACTCTTTTTTCTATCTCTCACCTTGCTTTCTTCATCTCCCTTTTTCTCCTAAAGGGGTACGTGATGATCATTTAGAGATGCCTTCTCAAGAGTTTGGTGGTCGAAAAGGTACACTCCATTTCATAAAGTTTGCCACCTCACGGATGTCAGGATTCATGAACATGGTCCGAGAATATAACCTCAATGACTTTTCAAAAGTAGTCTGTGCCACTGGAGGCGGGGCTTTTAAATTTGAAGACGACTTTCAAGAAGTAAGATCATTTCAAACTTATTATCATCATGAAATACATGTAATGTAACACGCATACATGTACATGTACATGTACATTGATACCAGTATCAGTAGCACAGTATCAGTAGCACAGTCATGTACATGTACATGTATCAATACTTATGTTGTGACTGTTAAAATACATGTACATGTACACGTACATTTATTTCAGTTTCACTGTAATGTTTGCACAAATAATCATCCATTATTTCTTTACACAGAGATTAGGTATAGCATTACACAAGTACGATGAGATGGAAACCTTGGTACGAGGAGTTCAGTATTTCTGTCGACACTTACCCGACGAGTGCTACTACTGGGAGAACCCTAAAAAACCCGACCTGGCGAGAAAGAAAGTATTTAAATTTGATCCTGGGATCTATCCATTCATTATTGTTAATATTGGATCGGGAGTCAGTATATTACATGTCACTGGTCCCTCACAATTTAAACGTATTGGAGGTATGTACATGTACATGCATGTACATGTACATGTACTGTATATTGTATAGTGGGTTTAGACTGTAGTGTCCATGCTAAAATTTTCAAGTATAAAACAATTGTTTAATAGCTAAATCCAGTGCAATTGCACAATTTAGTGTCACTGTACAGTATTTTTGCTTCACTTCTTAGATTATCTAGTAAAATTTTACTGCATGTACATTGTACATATTAATCCCTAGGGACCAGTGTAGGAGGTGGTACCTTCCTTGGGTTATGTTCTTTACTGACTGGCTGTGATAACTTTCAAGACGCCATCACACTAGCAGAGAAAGGAGATCACACCAAAGTAGACAAGATGGTGAGAGATATTTATGGAGGCGACTACCACAAGCTTGGTCTCTCTGGAAACGTGGTAGCTTCAAGGTGAGAGAGAGAACATTACTGACCCCCTCAAGTGGTTAAATGTATTATTTATATGTTTCAGCTTTGGTCACATGATGCATAAAGATCGTAGGGACGAGGCTAGCCCAGCTGATCTTGCTCGTGCTTCACTTGTGACAGTCACCAATAACATTGGAGCCATTGCTAGAATGTGTGCATCAATAGTGGTAAGTGTTAGGAGGAATATGTATTCATACATTATAATTAATAGTATCTGGTTCACGTACATGTTCTTATGTTATGTTTCAACTTTGAGCTCGTTCCGATCGAAATGAGATTTTTTATGAATTTTTAAAGTTACTCGTAAATCATGCCAAAGACCCTATACCTACATGTACATGTATTGTATGTACATGTAGTGGTATTCCATCAAAACATCCACTAATCAATGAAGCAAATATTGTGTATCAAGTTTTTCATTTCTCATTTCCAGGGTATAGAGCGTGTAGTGTTTGTTGGTAACTATTTGTGTGATAATGTTCTTTCTACTCAAATGCTCTCATATGCAATGGAGTATTGGTCACAGGGTAGCATAAGAGCACTCTTCCTTAGACATGAAGGATACTTTGGAGCACTAGGTGGTATGATCATGAAACTGGAGGAAGAATTGGCAACAGAAAGTGGCAAGGAAGATGACTACAAGAGATCTGACTCTGAGTAAATGAATTGAACCAGTTTATAAGAAACAATCATGCATCCAGTTCTTATTTATATTTATCATTTATCGTTTTTTGCTTTTATTTTTTTGAGTGATTTTTTCTCATTTATTTCTTTCTTCCCAAGTATACTCTGTTCTCTCTCTGATTCACAATATTAATTTTATTTTATCAGTTCATTAATGATAATGATCATGACTACATGTAGTAATTCCACACACACACATACAGTAGAAGTTATCATAAGGTGTAGTTCTCTCAACAAATATAAAGTGGACACTTTCTTTGGATTTGAAACAGTAATTATTGAAATTAATTATTTTTAAGAACTACAATAATCTTGATTGGCGTGAGCTTTTAGGGTATTCTTAAATGTACATGTACATTCGTAGTATTATAAGTATGATGCTTGACTGAAAGTATGTGTGTATAGCTTAGTGATTTATCAGGAGATTTTAAAACTGTTTCTCTCATAATGACAACATTCCTGTATTTGTGCATAGTCTTGCAGCTCTTTTTAATATAGCAATTATGTTTATGCCGGTAGTTGGTATGCCTCAAATTGTTCCACTTGTCAGTTTTGAGTCTTCTTCTACTGTGAGTACATGATCACTCAAGGAACTACTGCTGAGTAAGAATTGGCAACAGAAAGTGGCAAAGAAGATACTACAAGAGATTTGACTCTGAGTAAATGAATTGAACCAGTTTATAAGAAACAATCATGCATCCAGTTCTTATTTATATTTATCATTTAATCATTTTTGACATTATTTTTTGAGTGATTTTTTTCATTTATTTCTTTCTCACCAAGTCTTATTATAATGCTAAAAAGATAAGTAGACACTTTGGATCTGAAACAGTAATTATTAAAATTAATTATTATGCAAAAACTACAATATTTGATTAGTGTGAGCTTTTAGGGTATGCTTAAATGTACATCAGAGTCTTAAAGGTTAGAGAAAGGCACTAACAGCAGTGTTTCTGGCTGCATCAGCCAACTCATCTCAGAGAACACTAGAAGAATCTATTGCCATTTCTAGACCTAAGTATGGCACTTAAGTCAAATCTACTACTAATGAAATATTCTGCCACAAACATTATAATTGATGTTTTGCCAACTCTCAAGTGTTAAAATGCTAATCACAACATGCTTTAATCAGATCCACTGTATAGTATAATAGTAGTCGTGTAGCTGCTATATAGAATTGAAGTGTTTTACTGTGCTGAGTTTATAGGATTTAAGAGGAGATTTTCAGCTGCAGTTTCTTTTTCTCTCTCTCAAAATGACAGCATTCCTGTATTTGTGTATAGTCTTGCAGCTCCTTCACCTCACTGCAGCTGGTTAGTTATAATACTAATATAGGAGCTACATTATGTCTCTATTGGTTCTATTAGTTGCAATTGCGCCATCTGTCAGTTTTGAGTCTTCTTCTACAGTGAGTATCCCTGAAGGAACTACTGCTGAAGTTTGTCTTACAATCACTGGAACTGTTTCTTCATCATTTGCTGTGTCACTTGTAGCTACAGATGACACAGCAGGTAAGTATAGTCTACTTTATGTGCATTTGCTGTTTCTACACAGACCATTCCCCAGCCTACAGTCATTGGGACCCATTGCCAGCAATGTTCATGGTTACTTTGACCAAGAGCTAATCAGCAGATTTTTCTATTCTTAAAGCCCAACATACACTGAGCAACTTTGTTGCCAGTACCTTTGATGTGGTGAGGCTGACAGGGGCGTATCTGAGGGGGGCCTACAGGGGCCGGCCCCCCCCATCAATTGTTGTAGATAATAATATTCATTGTTTGTTTTATTACCTACCACCTAGTAATTAGGCCTGAGGGGATTATTCCCCAAAAAATTCCTATTATTCTATTCCCAAATTCTTAATTTTTCTGTAATTATTCTTGTGTATTTATGGCTATTATTCTCAAATTATTCATGTAACATAAGAGAAGCCTGTATATAGTCGAAGAGAGACGTGCCTTGTTGATCGCCAAATGTTGAGTTAAGTAAATGAAAACACTCATTCTATGCTTCCACTAGATGGCTGTAAAAGCA